>NC_141024.2:65262500-65277500 GCF_052040795.2 Danio rerio | reverse complement strand
CTTGAACCTGCGGGAGAATACCCCAACCGATTTCTAGTCGATCACCTTAACCACGCAGCCATGACTACAAGACTGTTCTCCCATGTCCTCATGCCTAGTACACGTGTTGTGCATTCAGATGAAACTTTCAGCAAGCGATAGCTCAACGGCAAAAGCTGTGGCTCCACAAAGAGTCTCTCATGCCCGAACACAGACTTGAACCCTGGACCCTCTACCGACTCCGCTAAAGCTGGGAAACAATAGTCTGTTTTGGAAGGGGAAGAAAAAAGCACAAGAAAAATAAGAAAATTTGAGAAATTGAGAAAGAAAGAAGCGAAATGAAGGTTATATTTTGTATTTTTTGCCCACCAGAAACTACTCAATGCATATATAACAGTACTGGTTCAAGAAATATGTCCATAAATAACACTTTGGGTAGATCACAAAGTTCAATCCCCGACTGGAGCAGGTATCTAACCAGGTTTAGTAATGGGTCGATCATGAACATTTCGTTCATTTTAAACGAATCTTCAATATGATTTGGGAACTATAAGTCCTCTTAGGGAGTGATTTGTTAATTTGCGCGTGCGTACATTTGTGCAGGTGGTATCGTTATTTCAAGTCTTCATCACATTTCGTGTCGTTCATCGCGGAAAGGCAGAAACCAATCATATGCGTTTAGAGCCGAAAAAGATTTGATCCGTTCACCTCTCGAGTCCTCTATCGGGTCTGAGTCACTCGTTTATTACGGGCCAATCATACGCGTTTAGAGCAGGAAAAATATTTGATCCGTTCATCTCTCGAGTCCTCTATCGGGTCTGAGTCATTCCTTCCTCACGGGCCAATAATACGCGTTTAGAGCCAAAAAAAGAATTGATCCGTTCATCTCTCGAGTCCTCTATCGGGTTTGAGTCATTCGTTCCTCACGGGCCAATCATACGCGTTTAGAGCTGGAAAAAGAATTGATCCGTTCATCTCTTGAGTCCTCTATCGGGTCTGAGTCACTCGTTCATCATGGGCCAATCATACGCATTTAGAGCCGGAAAAATAATTGATCCGTTCACCTCATGAGTCAGGTCTGAATTTGGAGAAAAGCTCCGCCACTGCACTTGACACCACCAACACTGGTTTGAAGTGCAGCTCAGGTTAAATACTCTCTCTCCTCTCTAGAAAGATCCAATGATTGCTACCAGGTGGACACAGTTACCTGCAGGGAGAGAGAGAGGAAAAACACAATGCTCATTGTCCACCAAAAGCTATGTCTCAGGACGCAAGCCCTGGGATAACCGCTATCACCCTCCTGGAGCATATACAGGCAAGAAATTCATTAATTAGTTGTTAGGGAAGTTATTCATTAAGCTTTTAATGTACTACACAAAATGGTAATCTAAATGTTTATTTTATCATTAGTTTTATTTAATATATGTTTTTTTATTGTTTTATTTTTTTAAGGTGAATTGCTGGGAATGGAGCACCTTTACAGCCAGACCGGCAAAACCCTGACTCCGGTGCTCCAGAACCCAGAGGAGGAAGACAGGCTGGTGGAGGAAGTACATGACGAGGATCTACAAGATGACGGGTTTGAGGAGGAGATCATGGAGGACATCACAGTTTTAAGTGCTGTATGAGGATGACCCCTGCCGTGATCTCAGAAACAGCCCCTTATCTTCGCCTCTGCCTCAGTCCCCAGCATTACTGGAGCATATACAGGCAAGAAATTCATTAATTAGTTGTTATGGAAGTTATTCATTAAGCTTTTAATGTACTACACAAAATGGTAATCTAAATGTTTATTTTATCATTAGTTTTATTTAATATATGTTTTTTTATTGTTTTATTTTTTTAAGGTGAATTGCTGGGAATGGAGCACCTTTACAGCCAGACCGGCAAAACCCAGACTCCGGTGCTCCAGAACCCAGAGGAGGAAGACAGGCTGGTGGAGGAAGTACATGACGAGGATCTACAAGATGACGGGTTTGAGGAGGAGATCATGGAGGACATCACAGTTCCAGTACTGTATGAGGATGACCCCTGCCATGATCTCAGAAACAGCCCCTTATCTTCATCCTGCCTCAGTCCCCAGCATTACTGGCTGAGCCGTCCACATCAGCTGGTGGAGAAGGACAGCTTCCTAGCCCAGCCCCCTCAGTGCCGTCACAGCCATCCAAGTCTGGAGACAGTCTCTCTGTTGAGGCTCAGGTAAGATATATTAAGAACTTAATTTGATTTAGTCTTTTTTTATTCCACATATACTAAACTTATTCTGTATTTACCAGGGAGTAGTCATTGGACCTGATGGCATTGCTGGGTTGGACAAGGTCCAGGATCTGGCTGCTTATTTGGTAGGTCTTCGTGTGGCTCCTTACCTCACTGACCTGCAGGTGACAGAGGCCATCAAGCTGTGGACAGCTCTCCTGGATGTTGATAAACAGCGCATCAACTACCAGCCTCGACATCAGCCTCAGCTGACACATGGGTGCTTTAAGGCACCGAATCGCTCCGGAGTCACTCCAGGTGTGGAGAGCGTCAAGCGCTGTCTGATTGGACATCCTGGGGGTCCAGCACAGTGGCCTAGCACCAGCCGCTTGG
Organism: Danio rerio; assembly: GCF_052040795.2. Taxonomy (NCBI): domain Eukaryota; kingdom Metazoa; phylum Chordata; class Actinopteri; order Cypriniformes; family Danionidae; genus Danio; species Danio rerio. The sequence goes on along the minus strand of NC_141024.2, from coordinate 65,274,932 downwards.
TTGAGGCCATTTGTACAAAGCTGTGTGCCGTACACAAGTCCACTTCCAAGAAGGCTGGTGTTCGCACGCCCAGGTGGTCTAAAATACTGACCGATTACCACCACATCCGGGATCTGGTGCTTGGCAGTCGCAGGCTGATGGATGAAACAGTGATCCAGCTTTTTGAGCTAAACCAGAAGACGCTTATTCAGTGGTAACCAAAGCACATTATTTTCTTTAAATTACCTGAATACTTCTAAATTAATATATATGAATAATACATATCATTTATAATCAGGTTTCAACGGGGGCAAAAGGATCAGGAAATGAGTGTACTCACACAGGGACTGACTCCACTTGATCCAATTGCTGTGGCAGATACGCAGCTTCCTTTGCCGAGGGAAAAATTGAACGAGGCACCATCAACATCAGGCCCCAAACACCAGTTTGTCTTTCCTCCAAATAAAGAAGGACAGGCACCTCTTCTTCGACCTGGTCGAAAGTCTGCTTCTGCAACCACCACAGTTTGCTCCTTCCTGCCGGATGCCACCACGGTGTGCTCCTTTCCACCGGCCCCCACGACGGAATGCCCCATCGCGCCAACCCCCACCACAGTCTGCCACATTGCACCGGCCCCTACCATGGTGTGCCTTGTCACACCGACCTTCACCACAGTGCGCCCCACCTCGCCAGCCTCCACCACAGTGTTCCCCATCATACCAGCCTCCACCACAGTGCGCCCTATTGCGCTGGCCCCCACCACAGTGCGCCCCATTGTGTTTGCCCCCACCACGGTGTGCTCCTTTCCACCGACCCCCAGCACGGTGTGCCCCATAGCACCACCCCCCATAGCACCAGGTGTTGTGCAGCCCATTTCAGGACCTGGATCATTGTTTGGCACACTTGTTTTTAACCCAGACATGAGTGTGTCAATGGTGATTCCATCATTTGCTGCACCAACATCCAGTGCAGTCCCAGCTTCACCTGCACCTGCTGTTCCTCCACCTGCACCTGCTCCACCTGCGCCGACGGGAACAGGAGAAGGAAAGTTGAGTCCACAAAAGGAAGTATGTGCGTGAGGTTACTTTTAATGTTTGCAGCAAATGTGGGCAACCAAAGACTAAGGAGTTTGGCCATAGCCGATTTGTCCTTAGAGGACTGGTTGGCAGAACAGCGCCAGCAAAATAAATCAATCAATCAATCAAGCCTTTATTTGTCACTACACTTTCGTATAGCGAAATTGGACCCCCCAGACCATACACAAAACATCACAAACAACTTTTCAGGGGAGACAGATCTTAGGAGGTAGCATTTAGAAACGAAGAAAGATACATTTGGACAGTTAGGCTAAAAAACACCCCCTCAGCTTGCCCTTGATTAGGACAAAGTGAGAAAAGGGAGAAAAACAGCCCTATCTTAGCATAAGCACACCGGCAAGACACAACATAGACAGAGGGGATGGGAACAGGGGTAATGGAAAACAGTCCGTTGAGTGCGGGCAGCCAACTGGTCCAGCAGCCATTTCCGTCGCAAGTCACAGCCCCGCCCACGCCCCACGTGGGTAAAAGCACACAAAGGCGTTTGGATGGGGATCGGTGGTGAATGTTTATCTGTAGATATGTTTGTGTGTGTGTGTGAGCCTGCATAGTCCGGAGTCCCGCAGGTGTCCTTGACAGGGGCAGGAATTTCAGAGCGTCCGCTTATCTTGCTTATCCCAGGGAGTTGTTTACTTCCAGCCGAGGCCGTCTGGCAGGAGTAAGAGAAGAGCCGAAAAAAAGACAGTAAGATACTTCCACTTTAGGTCAATATCTGCCAATTTCACAGATATTTAATGTCCATCACTCGTCTCCCGATCTGGCCAAAATTTGTTGCAGAGCCGCTAGCTTCACCTCGATGGTTTCCAGTTTGCGGTCAAGGACCATAGTCTGATTCGCGACCCTACCCATCAGTGTTTCAATCAAGCCGGCCAGCCTAGTGGGGTTTTGAGCTGCGCTGACCGCTTTTATTAGTTTCCGATATCCCAGGGCCCCGCATAAGCCCATCAGCAGAAACCCTGTTATCAAAGTTCCGAATAGGTAGATATCTTCAATATCCTCCAGAGACAGAGCAGCTAGACAGAGGACTCTCCACTTCTCCCACCCGTCCATCACATATCCAGCTGCGAGCGTCCCCGCAGGACAGCTGGGTTCCCCGGAGCCCAGCGATCTTGTTGAGAAGATGGTGTCAATTGCATTCAGAGACCAGTTGATCAAATCCATAATTCCTTTTTCGTTTGGAAAGCAGGACAAGGAGAGCCTCAGAGATAGAATAAGACGAGACAAGAGGTGCTAGCAAGGAGAGATATGGGACGGAGCGGGAAGAAGAGCGACCGCCTTCGCCGAGAGCCAAAGAAGAAGGACAAACTCCAGCTCCAGAATAAAGGACAAATTGCTGTATATATTTTTGTAAATGTTACATGGGTACTCTCTCTCTCTCTCATTTTATTTAATTTTTGTGTGTTAATATTTAGCATTTTAAAGTGGCACTTATAGGCCCACTCTTATTTTGTCTTGTGTGTACTTATTTAATATTTGTGTGCATTTTATGTAAAAATATATTTATATTTCTTAAAAAAATAACATTTTATACATTGCTTAAATACTATATTTTATATATTACGTGCCCCCACTCTTGCATTTTATTATGTATTTATATTATTGTTTAATATATTGTGTATATAAAAATAAATATATATATATATAGAGTATTGTTTTTATATAATGTGTATAATAAATAAATATATTTATATATAGTATTGTTTTAATATATTATATGTGCATAATAAATAAATATATATTGTATTGTTTTTATTTATTGTATATTATATCGTTTATATATTAAGATATGTTTTTATTTTGTTTTTTATATTTTTTAAATTGTTTTGCGATTTTAATATTTGTATTCATTTTAATAAACCATTTTGCATATTACTTGTTTTTGTGTGCATTCATTTAAAGTTATTACATAAAGAAATATAACATATATTAATATATATATATATATATATATATATATATATATATATATATATATATATATATATAGTATAGTATATATTTATATATTAATAAATAAATATATATATAATATACTTATATATACATAAACATGCATACATATGTTTAATTGAAACATTTTCATTCATTTTTAATTAACGTAATATGCTTTTTAAGAACAATATCCACATAATAATAGTAATATCAATATAATTGCCTGTGTTACGTCAGTAAAATTTCAATAAGAGCGCAGCTGATTGGCTCCGCTGAAACCGACACTGATTGGATATTGTGTTACACAGATCGTGTGTTCGAATCCAGCACGCAAAAAATGACATTTAGAATGACATGCAATATGAAACCAAAATACCACATTATGCACAGTCACAAAGCCGCGAACACTACTGCAAGCGAAATTTGTCGCATTTTTTCCGTTTTTTTGCGGCTTGTTCGCTTGCGAGTGAGCGAAAAGATTGGGCCCCTTCCTATGCTAAGCGAGCGCTCTACCATTTGAGCTAATTCCCCTCGGAAAAATTCAAATTGGTAGTTTTTGGCGTGGTCAAAAAAAAAAAAAAAAAAAAGATCACATTTGCTCTGTGGTGGCCTCTTTGCCCTGCCTGCCGTTTAGTCGTCAAATTGCCTGGAATAGCGCGCTTTTCTTTTGAAGGCCCTACCTATTCCTGCTCCAGTAAACGTGTGAGGAGCCCTGCATGCCGAATGACTCAGAATGACTCAGTTACTCAGAAATCAATGCACATTGGCACCACCTTGGATTGACATTCTGCTACTTTCCTGCAAGGCCGTTTTTTTTTTAATTCATTCCCTACAGCTTTGACAGCACCACACAACAAGCTTGAGGTTCCATGGTGTAATGGTGACCACTCTGAATCCAGCGATCTGAGTTCAAATTTCAGTGGGACCTGTTATTTTGCCAGCACCGCACAAAAAAAAGCTGGAATAGAATGTTAATCTCTTGAAGGCCAGGGAATGACATTTACTCTGGGCTTTCTAGTGCTTTAGGCAGGAAGTGGCTGGTTAGCTTAGCTGGTTAGACTATGGTGGTAATAACGGCAAGGTTGTGGATTCGATCCCTGTACTGGCCAAGCTCTTACCCTCTTAGGCCTCAGATGCATTTAAGGGCTCTGCTCTGTCTTACACACGTCTACGCTGTAAAAAAAACTATGAAACGGCAGCTGAAATAGCTTAGTTGGGAGAGTGTTAGACTGAATATCTAAAGGTCCCTGGTTATAACCAGGGTTTGGTAAAGTAGTGTTGTTTTTCAGTTTTGGGCACAAGAGTTAGGTGACCGAAAGGCACCCAAAAAGCCTAGCTGCTGCACCCTTAAGTCCAACTGCTTCCACTTCACCAAAAAGCTATCTTACTTCCAGATGGTCACGTCGCTTCTGGTGATGATTAAATCAGGAGAGTTTCACTTTAAACCTTTTCGCTTTAAAAAGGCATGAAAACAGAGGTGGAGAATGCAGTCATTGTTCCCGCTTCTTCTCGCATGCAAAGCGAGCGCTTAACCATTTGAGTTAATTCCCCTCACAGCAATCAATTGTTGGCGATTTTCGATGTGGTCAAAATAGAAAAAAAAGATCACATTTGCTCTGTGGTGGCCTCTTTGCCCTGCCTGCCGTTTAGTCGTCAAAATGCCTGGAATAGTGTGCTTTTCTTTTGAAGGCCCTACCTGGTCCTGCTCCAGTAAACGTGTGAGGAGCCCTGCATGCCGAATGACGAGTTACTCAGAAATCAATGCACATTGGCACTGCCTTGTATTGACATTCTGCTACTTTCTGGCAAGGCCGTTTTCTTTTTTTTGTTTTGTTTTTACATTATTTTCTCTTTGGCCCGGGCAGCACCAAGCAGGAGACTTGAGGTTCCATGGTGTAATGGTTAGCACTCTGGACTCTGAATCCAGCGATCCGAGTTTAAATCTCGGTGGAACCTTGTTTTTTTACCAGCACCGCACAAAAAAAGCTGGAATAGCATTCTTATCTCTTGAAGAAAATGACAGTTACTCTGAGCTTTTTAGCAAACATGGCAGAAAGTGGCCGGTTAGCTCAGCTGGTTAGAGCGTGGTGCTAATAACGCCAAGGTCGCGGGTTCGATCCCCGTACTGGCCAGACTTTTACCCTTTAAGGCCTCAGAGGCATTTCAGGATTCTGCTTAGTCTCACAGACATGAATGCTGCAGGATTCTTGTGAAAAGGCAGCTGAAATTGTTCAGTTGGGAGAGCGTTAAACTGAAGATCTAAAGGTCCCTGGTTCGATCTTGGGTTTAGGCAAAACAGTGATGTTGTTCTATTTTGTGCACAAGGGTCAGGTGACTGAAAGTCACCCAAAAAGCCTAGCTGCTTCACCCTTAAGTCCACCTGCTTCCACTTGACCAAAACACTATCTTCCTCCCAGATGGTCACGTTGCTTCTGGCGATGATTCCAATGGCCTGATCGACAGCACTCTATAATGCTATGTATTTAGTGCTTTGATGTCCCACTGCGGACACGCTGCTGAATAAAAGAAAACTGTGACTTGATAGGGCTTCTGAAGGGTTGCAATGATATGTACTACACAGAAACCGGCAAAGTTGACGTAAGTAGTTTCGCTTTAAACCCTCAAGGTGCCACCAGCTTTGCAATAAAAGCCAATGTAAAAAGGCATGAAAACAGAGGTGGAGAATGCAGTCATTGTTCCCGCTACCTCTCCCATGCAAAGCGAGCGCTTAACCATGAGCTAATTTCCCTCAAAGCAATCAATAATTGGCGATTTTCGACGTGGTCAAAATAGAAAAAAAAGATCACATTTGCTCTGTGGTGGCCTCTTTGCCCTGCCTGCCGTTTAGTCATCAAAATGCCTGGAATAGTGCGCTTTTCTTTTGAAGGCCCTACCTGGTCCTGCTCCAGTAAACGTGTGAGGAGCCCTGCATGCCGAATGACGAGTTACTCAGAAATCAATGCACATTGGCACTGCCTTGTATTGACATTCTGCTACTTTCTGGCAAGGCCATTTTCTTTTTTTTTTTTGTTTTTTTTTTTTACATTATTTTCTCTTTGGCCCGGGCAGCACCAAGCAGGAGACTTGAGGTTTCATGGTGTAATGGTTAGCACTCTGGACTCTGAATCCAGCGATCCGAGTTTAAATCTCGGTGGGACCTTGTTTTTTTTACCAGCACCGCACAAAAAAAGCTGGAATAGCATTCTTATATCTTGAAGAAAATGACAGTTACTCTGAGCTTTTTAGCAAACATGGCAGAAAGTGGCGGCTTAGCTCAGCTGGTTAGAGCGTGGTGCTAATAACGCCAAGGTCGCGGGTTCGATCCCAATACTGGCCAAACTTTTACTCTTTAAGGCCTCAGAGGCATTTCAGGATTCTGCTTAGTCTCACAGACACGAATGCTGCAGGATTCTTGTGAAAAGGCAGCCGAAATTGCTCAGTTGGGAGAGTGTTAAACTGAAGTTCTAAAGGTCCCTGGTTCGATCCTGGGTTTCGGCAAAACAGTGATGTTATTCTATTTTTTGCACAAGGGTCAGGTGACTGAAAGTCACCCAAAAAGCCTAGCTGCTTCACCCTTAAGTCCACCTGCTTCCACTTGACCAAAACACTATCTTCCTCCCAGATGGTCACGTTGCTTCTGGCGATGATTCCAATGGCCTGATCGACAGCACTCTATAATGCTATGTATTTAGCGCTTTGATGTCCCACTGCGGACACGCTGCTGAATAAAAGAAAACTGTGACTTGATAGGGCTTCTGAAGGGTTGCAATGATATGTACTACACAGAAACCGGCAAAGCTGACGTAAGTAGTTTCGCTTTAAACCCTCAAGGTGCCACCAGCTTTGCAATAAAAGCCAATGTAAAAAGGCATGAAAACAGAGGTGGAGAATGCAGTCATTGTTCCCGCTACCTCTCCCATGCAAAGCGAGCGCTTAACCATGAGCTAATTCCCCTCAAAGCAATCAATAATTGGCGATTTTCGACGTGGTCAAAATAGAAAAAAAAGATCACATTTGCTCTGTGGTGGCCTCTTTGCCCTGCCCGCCGTTTAGTCGTCAAAATGCCTGGAATAGTGCGCTTTTCTTTTGAAGGCCCTACCTGGTCCTGCTCCAGTAAACGTGTGAGGAGCCCTGCATGCCGAATGACGAGTTACTCAGAAATCAATGCACATTGGCACTGCCTTGTATTGACATTCTGCTACTTTCTGTCAAGGCCGTTTTCTTTTTTTTTTTTGTTTTTTACATTATTTTCTCTTTGGCCCGGGCAGCACCAAGCAGAAGACTTGAGGTTCCATGGTGTAATGGTTAGCACTCTGAATCCAGCAATCCGAGTTCAAATCCCGGTGGGACCTTGTTTTTTTTTACCAGCACCGCACAAAAAAAGCTGGAATAGCATTCTTATCTCTTGAAGAAAATGACAGTTACTCTGAGCTTTTTAGCAAACATGTCAGAAAGTGGCGGGTTAGCTCAGCTTTTTAGAGCGTGGTGCTAATAACGCCAAGGTCGCCGGTTCGATCCCCATACTGGCCAAACTTTTACTCTTTAAGGCCTCAGAGGCATTTCAGGATTCTGCTTAGTCTCACAGACACGAATGCTGCAGGATTCTTGTGAAAAGGCAGCCGAAATTGCTCAGTTGGGAGAGTGTTAAACTGAAGTTCTAAAGATCCCTGGTTCGATCCTGGGTTTCGGCAAAACAGTGATGTTATTCTATTTTGTGCACAAGGGTCAGGTGTCTGAAAGTCACCCAAAAAGCCTAGCTGCTTCACCCTTAAGTCCACCTGCTTCCACTTGACCAAAACACTATCTTCCTCCCAGATGGTCACGTTGCTTCTGGCGATGATTCCAATGGCCTGATCGACAGCACTCTATAATGCTATGTATTTAGCGCTTTGATGTCCCACTGCGGACAAGCTGCTGAATAAAAGAAAACTGTGACTTGATAGGGCTTCTGAAGGGTTGCAATGATATGTACTACACAGAAACCGGCAAAGCTGACGTAAGTAGTTTCGCTTTAAACCCTCAAGGTGCCACCAGCTTTGCAATAAAAGCCAATGTAAAAAGGCATGAAAACAGAGGTGGAGAATGCAGTCATTGTTCCCGCTACCTCTCCCATGCAAAGCGAGCGCTTAACCATGAGCTAATTCCCCTCAAAGCAATCAATAATTGGCGATTTTCGACGTGGTCAAAATAGAAAAAAAAGATCACATTTGCTCTGTGGTGGCCTCTTTGCCCTGCCCGCCGTTTAGTCGTCAAAATGCCTGGAATAGTGCGCTTTTCTTTTGAAGGCCCTACCTGGTCCTGCTCCAGTAAACGTGTGAGGAGCCCTGCATGCCGAATGACGAGTTACTCAGAAATCAATGCACATTGGCACTGCCTTGTATTGACATTCTGCTACTTTCTGGCAAGGCCGTTTTCTTTTTTACATTATTTTCTTTTTAGCCCGAGCAGCACCAAGCAGAAGACTTGAGGTTCCATGGTGTAATGGTTAGCACTCTGGACTCTGAATCCAGCGATTCGAGTTCAAATCTTGGTGGGACCTTGTTTTTTTACCAGCACCGCACAAAAAAAGCTGGAATAGCATTCTTATCTCTTGAAGAAAATGACAGTTACGCTGAGCTTTTTAGCAAACATGGGAGAAAGTGGCCTGTTAGCTCAGCTGGTTAGAGCGTAGTGCTAATAACACCAAGGTTGCGGGTTCGATCCCCGTACTGGCTAAAATTTTACCCTTTAAGGCCTCAGAGGCATTTCAGGATTCTGCTTAGTCTCACAGACATGAATGCTGCAGGATACTTGTGAAAAGGCAGTTGAAATAGCTCAGTTGGGAGGGCGTTAGACTGAAGATCTAAAGGTCCCTGATTCGATCCCGGGGTTGTAAAACAGTCCTGTTGTTCTATTTTGTGCACAAGGGGCAGGTGACTGAAGGCCCTACCTGGTCCTGCTCCAGTAAACGTGTGAGGAGCCCTGCATGCCGAATGACGAGTTACTCAGAAATCAATGCACATTGCCACCGCCTTGTATTGACATTCTGCTACTTTCTGGCAAGGCCGTTTTATAATTTTTTTTTATATATTTTTTTTCTTTAGCCTGGGCAGCACCAACTGGAAGACTTTTATTAAGCTGGGCAGTAAGTGGCCGGTTAGCTCATACTGCCACTTGTAAGTCGTGGTTATTCTTGGTCACACCGGCCAATCACTTTGTGAGCTGGAACCAAGATTCACCCTATTCTTGGTTAAGGCAGCCAATCGTGTTCTGAGTTACAATGAACGCTATGGCCAATCAGAGCCCTTATACCATCCATGATTTGTACTGTAATAAAAGATTTCGTTGCGGATTAATTCGGACACCAATTGCAAAGTAAGTATTTTTTTAACAAGGTGGTTTAAATGAATAACCATTACAGTAACGTTAATTACTACAAAATAATTATTATATGATTGTTATAGATGTTTTATAACGTTATTTGGTAAGATTAATGTTAGCCGACCAAGCAAACTGTACAGTTTTACTACAAACATTTTAATGCAGTTATTAATTAATTAATATGGATCATGCATGATTGCATCACTAATAATAAACCAACAATATAAGGGTCACACATCAATCCATCACTAATAATAATGTTATTATATTATATTATTAGTGATGGATTAAATTGTGACCCTTATATTATTGGTTTATTATTAGTGATGCAATCATGCGTGATCCATATTGTTTAATGCTTTATGATTAGTGATGTATTATGCGTGAGCATTATTAGATAAGTTTATGATTAGTGATGTAGTGATATGTGAGCGTTATTATACTATTTGTTTATAATTAATGACTGATGAATTGATCCTTATATTTATTATTAGTGAAGTGATTGATTAATGTGTGAGAATAATGCACGGGCATTATTGTAACTATGGTAGTAAATGACAATATAAAGTGAAGTAATGTATAATAACTGCATTAAAATGTTTGTAGTAAAACTGTACAGTGTGCTTGGTCGGCTAACATTAATCTTAACAAACAACGTCATATAACATCTATAACAATCATATAATAATTGTGTTGTTGTAATTAATGTTACATAGATGATTAATAATGATAGATTAATAATGTTAAATAGAGCTCACCGGAATGAATTATAAAACTGTATAGCTTTGAGGCGTAATGAATAGTGCGACAAATAGAGTTAAACAACCTCTTTGCTTGCCATTTTAAGACTTGCTGTCTTTTTTTAGTCTCTGTGTGCAAAAACGTCTTGCCTCCTATTCAGCGTTGGCGCTGTGGCTTAGTTGGTCAAAGTGCCTGTCTAGTAAACAGGAGATGCCTTATGCACAGGTTTCGTGTTTGCTTTTGTTAAGAGTAACGAGTGTTTACGCAGCGGGATGTTTAGCAGTCGGTTTCTTAACAAAACTCAAATCCTTAAGAACGCTGCTCGTTCAAGAGGGCTTTGGACGATGCCTTTATATAGCATAGTGTGGTAATGCCTAACCAATTGGACTTTAATATTTCAAGTCCAGACATTCCCACATGCAGCGCTACCGTTGTTAGTTTTTTTTTTTTTTTTTTTTTGGAATTAAACATTTAGCCTGTATCAAGGTCGTTTGGCGCTGTGGTTAGTTGGTCAAAGTGCCTGTCTAATAAACAGGAGATCCTGGCTTTGAATTCCAGCAGTGCCTTGTCCACAGTTGGCTGTTCATTCATGGGCCAGAGAGTACTAAAAAGTGCTTTCTGTCCAACAGTTCTAGAGGAAGCAGAGCACTTAGGCTCTGTGGCGCAATGGATAGCGCATTGGACTTCTAGGTTGTGAGCTGAGCCATTAAAAGGTTGTGGGTTCGAGTCCCACCAGAGTCGCAAGCTTTGCTCTTTTTCTTCACTGACTTAAGGTGTGGTGCGTTTCTAACATTTTAGGCATCTGTCCATCCCGTTTTGCTTCTTTCTTTCATTGCGCAGTGCAGGCTTAGATACTAGGGGTACTCTACAATAAAGCCGATGACTTAATTGAGCTGTTTTAAATAAGGGAGATTAGAAAACGGTGTAGGGCCTAGTGGGCTTGAGGAATGACTCGTCGGCAACCTGTGGTTTTGGGGAAAAGTAACTGCCACCTATTGTTGAGATCACGCCTTTTGGATTTGTCGTACAAGAGCCTCTTTATGCATGTGCAAAGTAACTGAGTAGAAAGCACAGTAATTTTTGCTTCCCCCCCCCACTGTCTTAGATGAAACTGCGTTTGGAAGTATCATATCCAGAAGTTTTTTCTTTTAGTGTTAAGACTAAGTTGGCCAGAGCACCTGTCTTGGGAACAGCAGGTGCTAGGTTCAAATCCAAACTGCACCTTTCCCTCAGATTATGGGAGAGTGGCTTTCTGATCTGAAACTCTTTCAATGGCCGATAGCATATGTTTGTCCTGATTTCCATTTTCCGAGCTGACTCTGGGTTTGGATGACATGGTCAGGCTTGAGACATGATCATCCAGGCTCTAAAGGACCGCGTCCGGCTTGTCAGCATTTTCTGCATCCTGACATGCTGGTTTTTGTTGTGTATTATTTTTTCTTCTTCGATTTTTGTTATCGGGCAAATGTCTCTTACTGTGAATTTCTGTGGCGCTGTGGCTTAGCTGGTCAAAGTGCCTGTCTTGTAAACAGGAGATCCTGGGCTCAAATCCCAGCAGCGCCTTAGTCCAGGTGGTGCGTGTGCTTGTTTTATAGAGCTCACCGGAATGAATTATAAAATTGTATAGCTTTGAGGCGTAATGAATAGTGCAACAAATAGAGTTAAACAACCTCTTTGCTTGCCATTTTAAGACTTGCTTTCTTTTTTTAGTCTCTGTGTGCAAAAACGTCTTGCCTCCTATTCAGCGTTGGCGCTGTGGCTTAGTTGTTCAAAGCGCCTGTCTAGTAAACAGGAGATCCTGGTTTCAAATCCCAGCAGTGCCTTATGTACAGGTTTCGTGTTTGCTTTTGTTAAGAGTAACGAGTGTTTACGCAGCGGGATGTTTAGCAGTCGGTTTCTTAACAAAACTCAAATCCTTAAGAACGCTGCTCGTTCAAGAGGGCTTTGGACGATGCCTTTATATAGCATAGTGTGGTAATGCCTAACCAATTGGACTTTAATATTTCAAGTCCAGACATTCCCACATGCAGCGCTACCGTTGTTAGTTTTTTTTTTTTTTTTTGGAATTAAACATTTAGCCTGTATCAAGGTCGTTTGGCGCTGTGGCTTAGTTGGTCAAAGTGCCTGTCTAATAAACAGGAGATCCTGGCTTTGAATTCCAGCAGTGCCTTGTCCACAGTTGGCTGTTCATTCATGGGCTAGAGAGTACTAAAAAGTGCTTTCTGTCCAACAGTTCTAGATGAAGCAGAGCACTTAGGCTCTGTGGCGCAATGGATAGCGCGTTGGACTTCTAGGTTGTGAGCTGAGCCATTCAAAGGTTGTT
>NC_141024.2:64887500-64897500 GCF_052040795.2 Danio rerio | reverse complement strand
AAATCCTCCTTCGCTTCATCCATTACGTCAATAACATACTGTACCGGTAAAAATCCTTCCTTAAATTCATATAAAACATCCCTTACTCTTGTTATTCCCACCTCCCACCATTTCCTAAAAAACACCACTTTCTCTTGATTAAGAATGCCACTGTTTAAGAATAAAGGCTGATTTAAAATGTTCTCGCGTCCTTGTATGTTAAAATGTACACAAGTTAAAAATTTCCCCCATGCTCCAATCAATTCTTTATAAAAATCTGGTAGACCCTCTGTCATGAATTTTTTCATCCTCATGCATAAAATATTATCTCCCAAATTAAAATTGCCACTTTTACTTAAAAAATATTCCATTGTTCTTTTCCATGCTGCCTTATTGTCTTCATCCAAATATTTCCTTACCATTTTTACTCTTAAACTGTTTTTTCTTTGCTCCACGTCTATTAAACCTAGACCCCCTTTGCCTACTTCTCCAATTAACGTTGCATATGCTATTCTTGGAGGTTTCCCTTCCCATAAAAAATCTAAAAAACATTGTTTCAGCCTTTTTTACATCCACAGTGGCATTGATGACACATATAAAATATTCCATAATTTAGAAACCATTAAAACATTCAAAATTAAAACCCTCCCCTTTAAAGTTAAAGACATTAATTTCCAAAACCTCAGCCTCCGTTCAATCCCTCCTAAAATTTCCTCCCACATGGTTACTTCTGCTTTCTTTTCATCCCTCCCAATTACAATGCCTAAAATTTTAATTTCATCCATTTCCTTAAAAGTAAAATGTCCAGATAAAGCCTCAGTTCTCCCAAATCTCAAATATACTGTTTTATCCTCATTAATTTTAGCCCCTGAACCCTTGCAAAAATGTTGTATTGTTTCCATTGCTTGCTTTACACTTGCCAGATCTTGTAGTATTAATGTGGTATCGTCAGCATATTGAAATATTTTATTCACTCCCCCCTCTACCTCTATTCCTTTTATTCTGTCCTCGTGCTTCACAGCTAATCCCAGTGGTTCTGCAACTAAAGCATATAAAAGTGCAGATAACGGACAACCCTGTCTGATTGACCTTGTTATCTTAAAACAGTCTGTTAAAAACCCATTGCATTTTATCCTTGTTACCGCTCCTCTATATAAAATCTGAACCCACTTTATAAAATTTTCCCCAAAACCAAAACTCTTTAACACTCCAAATAAAAAGGCATGCTCCACCCTATCAAAAGCTTTCTCGAAGTCCAGACTAATTAAAAAACCATCTTTCTGCTTATCATTTATATATCTAATTGTGTCTTTAATACTCATAGTTGTATCCGCAATGTCTCGTCCTTTTATACTATATGCTTGGTTTGTTTTTATTATGCTTGGCATCACTTCTTTTAGTCTATTAGCCAAAACTTTGGCTAAAATCTTCAAATCAGTATTAAGCATTGTTATAGGTCTATAGTTTTTTAAAGCTACTTTATCCCCCTTTCCTTTGTATATCACCTTCATTAAGCCCATCCCCATTCTTTTATTTATCTCACCATTCTCAAAAATCTCATCATATACTTCCTTTAAAATACTAGATAAAATATCTTTAAAAACAATATAAAATTCACTTCCCAAACCATCTATTCCTGGACTTTTCTTTTTGTTTAATCCACTAATTGCTCTTTTTATTTCTTCTTCTCTTATCTCCTCGTCACATTCTCTTTTTTCCCCTTCTTCTACTCTTGATTTTATTAGATTTAGTAATTCCCCTTTTTCTTTTTCTTTTATTCCCTCTGTGCAAAACAATTTCTCATAATATGATCTTATTTCTTCCAAAATCTCCTCATGTTGTTCTACTATGTTCCCATTTTTGCTCCTTATTTCTCTAATCATTTCTGACTTCCCTCTTCTCTTCTCTAGATCAAAGAAAAATTTAGTGCACTTTTCCCCCTCTACTGTAAATTTTGCTTTGCTTCTTAATCTTGCACCTTCAAATTTCTCCTCCTCCATTTCTTTCAATCTTTCTTGCAGTTCTTTTATCTTTTTTTATATTTTTTCCATTCTCATTTTTCAATTCGTTTTCTAGTTTTTCTTTCAGCTCCTTTTCCTTATATTTTTTACAATTTTGTAATTGTCTACAATATTTTATCGTAAACTTTTTAACTAAATACTTCACATTCTCCCACCACATTCTTTTGTCCTCATTATAGATTTCATTCCCTTTTTCCTTTTGAATAATTTCCTTTACACTTAAAACATAGTCTTCATTCTTTAAAGCCGCTGTGTTTAAAACCCATACCCCTGGCCCTCTTTTCACATTACTCCAGTCTAGCTTCATAAAAAGTGGTTTATGGTCACTCAGACTTGTTTCTTCATATTTAATCTTGTTTATAAACCCTTCAACATTTCTTGTGCATAAAATAAAATCAATTCTTGTTTGACAACAAAAATTCCCCACTATCTGTCTTCTTGAGTACTCTTTTGTCTGTTCATTCCTTTCTCTCCACGCATCAATTAAATTCATTTCCTCCATCAATATTTTCAGTTCTTTTCTCCCCTTATCCGTTTTAAAAACCATTCCCTCAGCCATTTCTAATTTACTAAAAACAGTGTTAAAATCACCCATGATAATAACTCTTTCGTGTTTCTTTAAATAATCTCTAAGTACATTAAAATACTCTTTCTTTTTGTTCTCCTCTGTTGGGGCGTGAACATTCACCATAATTACTTTTTTCTTTTCATACTCCATTTCACATATCATACACTTTCCCTCTTTGTCATTATAGATTGTTTTACATAAAACCCCACTGTTTTCTTTTAATAAAATTGCAACTCCTCTCCCTAGTCTCCCATCCCCATTATTGTATAACATTTCCCCACTCCACCTTTTTCTTATTTCGTTCATACATTCTTCCCTCCAGTTTGTCTCTTGTAGTAAAATCACATCTTCTCGTTTACACATTTCTTTCACTTTTTCAAATTTCCTGATGTCTAAAAGCCCTCTTGCATTAAAAGACACAATTCCTAAAACCATAAAAAATATAAAAAAAAAAAAATTAAAAAAAATTAATTCTTTTAATTTTTGAAACGGGACAAACTCCCCAATGATCCAATTTGTCTAAAATATCTTTATCAGCAACATAGACAGGCAGATGCATGAAGGAGACAACATAATCACGGTTTTGTAGCCTCTTAAATGCACAGTTTATCCCTTTAATAGTCAATTCAACCGTTAACTCATCAGCATCTTCCTCTCTTTCAAGTGTTACTTCATATTCCTTGTTGTGTTTTGGTCTTACGGCCAAAATCTTTCCATCCCCAATCTTCTCCGTCACTGCTTTAATTACATCCATTGCTCTCACCTCTGTTGCTTGTCCTATGTCCACTGTTACAGTTGCTTCTTTTAGATAAATCCTTTTCCTTGCTTCCTTCTCCGATTGGTTTGTTTCTCGTTGTCGTCTGTCCAGTCCATTGTCATTTGCCTTCTCAACTCCGTCCGCCATTGCCAGGTCTGTCACCGTAGATCTGTCCATTGCAAAAAAAAAACTAAATAAAAAACACTCCTCCCGAACAGCTCACGCTGCTGGGAGAACAAACTAAACAAACAAAAAAAAGTTTAACAAAAATGTATTTAAGACAAAAACAAAAATAAACAAAGAAAATCTGGTGAGACTCTCTCACCAACTGCAGCCAAACACTTCCTGGAATGTACCACTATCACACATGCACAGGGTGGTATGGCCGTAAGCGAAAGAGGCCGTCAAGAGTTGGCTATTTAAAACAGGCGCAGCACCAGGGAGCGAGCGCAGCTCAGCTGGCATCGACACAGCACCGACAGACACAATGCCCTTGAAGGCCAGAAAAAAACAATGGCAGCGAAGCTGTGACACGGGGAAGTCTATCAGCTGCCAAATGAAGGACTTCGAAAAGCTTACAGCACCTGGTATTCCCAGGCGGTCTCCCATCCAAGTACTAACCAGGCCCGACCCTGCTTTACTTCCGAGTTCAGATGAGATCGGGCCTTTCCAGGGTGGTATGGCCGTAAGCGAAAGAGGCCGTCAAGAGTTGGCTATTTAAAACAGGCGCAGCACCAGGGAACGAGCGCAGCTCAGCTGGCATCGACACAGCACCGACAGAGACACAATGCCCTTGAAGGCGAGAAAAAAACAATGGCAGCGAAGCTGTGACACGGGGAAGTCTACCAGCTGCCAAATGAAGGGCTTCGAAAAGCTTACAGCACCTGGTATTCCCAGGCGGTCTCCCATCCAAGTGTAACAAGTGTACTATATTTATTTATTATTGGACCAGACAATAAAACCAGAAGTTTACAAGGTAAGTACAAGGACGTGGGGGTGAAACTGAGCAATAACCAAAGACAAACTGAATGTTTTAAATACAAAAATAAAAAATAAAAGCTGCATAGTTCATGCCGCAATGCATGCTGGGTACCAGCATAGTACAAAGCTCCCAGCATGCATTGCAGCATAAATAAATTATGCAGCTTTATGTTTTTACAATCTCTTTCTTTTCCTTTATTTTGTGTTGTTTTTGGGAGGTGATATTTCAGTAGTGTTTTTTTTTACTTGATTTTTTTGTTTGTCACCATCATTGAGATTCAAAGACTAATTATTGATGTCTGTGTGTTTTTGAGTTCTGCCATAGATCAAACATTCTCATTGTAAATATTGGTTTTCTTTTATTATATATTATTGGAGCTTCGGTGGTTTCATTTATGTATATTATTTATTTCTCACACATAACTAATATGATATTGAATTAGAAAACAAGCAGGAAAGGAAGACTACTTTATCATAAATAATCTTGTTAGACTGACACTTTAATTTTCTATCCATACTATATGTATAAGTAGTGTAATTAACACTAACTATAGCAGCCAAAATAAAAGACATTTATAGTAAGAAGTTGAAGAGCCTGACTAAAGCAGACTCTGTCCTCCATCATGGTGACTTTAAATGAACAACAGAAATTTCATTAAGAGCTTTTGTTCACATGACAGAAATCAAGTCACTGGTCAGTAATAGGTGAAGCTCCATGATAAGTTGTTTAATGTGATGAGTTTTTTTTAAAGATGTTGAAAAATAACATTTTTTATTGTGTAATTTGTTTTATTTTTATTGATTATTATTTTATTTAGAGTTTTTTTTTTTTTCAGTTGATTTCATCTTTGGTTTTAATTTGTGTTTTTCTTTCCTTCAGTGATTCTGCTTGTTAACAGTTGTTCATCAACAATTCTCAATCCTCCTTTAATTAGACACTTAATTGTCTCATTAACTTCATCACTGTCTGAGTGTTCAGCCCTCTGTAGTGAGCACACTAGTGAGGATTTTGCTCTGGAATTTAAGGCTGAAGTGTGTTCGAATGAAAAATACAGACTATGGGATGTATTTTTAACAGAAATATTCTGGAAACTGAATTTACGAATGTAAAATGTTGAGAACAGCAGATTACTGGCAACCACTGCTGCCAGTATTTTGACATACATTTAACAGATATTTTACACAATAAGAGTTTGCTAATTAACACTCTGGGTGTTAAAAATTTTAACACTTTCAAAAATGTTATTTTAACACTTATAGTGGTTCCCATATAAACACTGAGGGAGTGTTAATTTTAACTCTAAGGTAGTTAAATCTACCAAATCTAAAATTTGCAGTGTGAGATCAATATAAAATACAGACTGTTGAATGTGCTTTTAACAGAAATATTCTGTAAACTGGATTTATGAATGTTAAAAACAGCAGATTACTGGCAACCACAGCTGCTGGTATTTTTACGTAAAATCTAAAAATGAAAAAAAAAGAAAGAAAAACAGCAAAACGGTTTTTGTGTCACCATTGTGGAGGATAGTAGCGTCTCTGTTCAAGTCCAAGATGAACTGAGAATATTTGATGTTATGCTGCATCTTCTTTTGTTTAAAGGTAATTGTGTAGTTACTAATGCAGTCAAAATCTGTTTGCTACTTGCAATCACACATGAAAACATTATTGCATCTAAAGACTTTACATTTTTTTCTACTAAGCTATAATTTTGTAAACTGAACCTTGTGTTAGTTCATGAAATATGGTTATTTATTGTAAATTTATACAGTTATATAAAACTTCCATGTTTTTCACAGAAAGATTCTGGCAACCACAGCTGCTGATATTTTTTCGGAAATTAAACATATTTTACACAATTAGAGTTTGCTAATTAACACTCTCTTGGTGTTGACAATGTTAACACTTTCAAAAGTGTTATTTTTAACACTTATAGTGGTTCCCATATAAACTCTGAGGGAGTGTTAATTTTAACTCTAAGGTAGTTAAATCTACTATGTAATATTTGCTGTGCATGTCATTTGACAGTAAAACCTGTTTAAAAGCATTACCAACTGAACAAGAGCAGACTAATTTAACAATTCTATTACCACATATAATCAAGACTCTTGCTTGGATATGGACTACTAAATTTTCATTCAAAGACAGTCTAAGTTTCTGTAAAACTTGTCAGTATTCACAATAATAATATTGACTTGAGTTGACTTGACTGCTTAAAAATGCTGTTAAAGTTCACGCTGCATTTCTGTTTCCTAAAATGTTAATTTTCGCTGCAGCAGTATAAATACTTCTTTCTGAATTCTTACATCAGCTATTTAACCATCAGATTCAAACACTTTCATTTAACTTTATCTCTTTGTTCTACACAACATCCAAACAATTATGTTCCTCTACCATTGAGGACACACACACACATAGACAGAGTGATTTACTGCAGCATTTGCCTTTAACACAAATGACTTCAACTCAATTCTCTGCTTATTTTTCCTATGCTAGAGTAAGGATGCTTTCTGGACTATTGTGGTTGGTGACTTAGCCAATGTCACTGTTTAAATGCCATCAAGTCTAAAATATTTAACATTAATATTCAGATAGCAAAGAATTAACTGTAATTAACCTTTGAACTTCTCAGTCAATTTAGACATGGATTTGTAACCTGAAATGGATGGCAGTCTTCAATTTCACAGCTATAAGCTAATAAAACTTGTTTTAAAATTATTATTATTCCAGAGAGTAATCTGAATCAGGAAAAGAAGTCATTATTAACGATTGCAAACAGAGCCGGATAACCCATCCATTTAAAGCTCATCTCATGTTCTGCATCATCTTTTCATCAGATTAACTCAGCATTATTGACTTCTGTAATGTCTGGCATTTCGCTTATACAATCTGTAATAATATAACACTCATTCCAGAGGTTAGTGACAATATTCATACAACAGGGACAAATCATTCCCTCAGGACAATAAGCATTATTGTACCATAGACATGAATATTGTGACAGCTCATCACTAATTTTGCTTTAGGTGTTGAACTCGCACAAATTTATTCTTAAAATTCTCTGTCCAGTTTCAACTGGATTTACATGATCTTTAATCAAGTTTCAAAGTTTCTGTTCATAATCAATGTCTTTTCTGAGACAATCAGCTGGTGCATTTTGTTTTCTTAATATCGTTGCTAAGCAAGTCGATAACAGAAACAAAACACAACTCATGGCTTCACTCAAACAGTCTCTGTCTCTCTGTTTCATGCACATGAATTTTCAATAGTCTTAGACTATAACATTAAACTTATTACAATTCAGAATCTTTAATCATTCACCAACGTTCCAAATGTCAAAAGTTTTTATCTCTCAAAACTCAGTAGGAACTATTTAAAGACTAAGAGAATTTCTTGTAATTATTTTACCTTAACTGCTTAGTTCCATTCAGCTGTGTTATCCAAACTATCTCACAGCCAGTCTTTATCTTTAGCCAACACCATCTCGAAAATGTCCTTCGTCATGCATAAGGACCTGTATCAGTAAAATACTATGAAAAATCAGACACATCAGTTAAAAATCATCTCAGCTTCACATTCAGGAATTCAGCATTCTTAAAATTCAGACATATAAAATATCCAGTGCTGTTAAAGCAGCCAACCACATTGATATTGGTAAAATTTTCTCCAATGGTTCTTGAAAGCCCATTGCCATTATCTTTTTACCAATCATCTCCTTCAGGTTATCATACCCTGGCATAGTCCGTTGATGCTTGTCACAAGGACAGACATGTCCTCAATAAAGGCAGGATTCTTGTGATCAGGTCTGGACGGGGCCACTGAGGCAGATTACTGTAACTTCAAACAGTTCCCCTCTAAGGATGCTTTAGGCCGATAGAGCATCACCCCAGTCCAGCACCATCTTTCACATTAAACATCCCCCTTTTCGGGTAGATGCCCCGGGGTTTACGAGGGGTCCCATGCCTTAGGTTGTTTTCCGCTTTGGCCAAGGGAAAATCTTACCCGTCTTAGGGAACCCCCCTTCGTGCCCACCGGTCAACTGCCACTCACACTGCAAGCTCCTGTGCAGGCTTCCTCCTTGATTCAGAATTTTCTGCAAACTTGGGAAAGTGCAGTCAAGAACCATGAAAGCCATTGAGACTACCTACTAGAATTTAAACATTGAGACAGGTTAATCAAACACTTAAATCAACTGAATATCAAGCTGAGATTATTCAGGGAGTTTAGATATCACCCTTATCTATTCAGTGTCAGGGTCTACTACCTCAGTATAGCCATCAGGCCCTGTATGTGATGGTGGAGACTAAGGATAAGACAAAAGTTACAAACAGTAATAAGTGAAGTTTCATAAACTAATTTCGAGAGGAGCACGTGATATGATTGTGCACCGCTGGCCACTCATCCGTAATCAGTAATAATCCAATCAGAATGATCCTAGCTTAGTATAAATGGATCACTTTCTCCCCATTGCACTATCTTCATTTTGGAAGAATGCTTCCCGCTACAAACGCTCCAGCATTTAAACTACGCTTCAGCATCATTCAACCTCCTGGCATGGAAGAACAAACAATCAACAACAACAACAACAACTTCTCCAACCAGAACCCCGCTCTCCCCTTAACTCCAGCAGCTGCCTCGCCAGCAATCGAGCCAGAATCCCCGCAAGAAGCCGGCATATCAACTCTTCCATCTTCTACTTCATCTGCCCTTCACTACACAAGCCACAACTTCGTCTAAACTTATGCGCCGGCGATTCAAGCCACCGGAGAGAAGCCGAACTCACAGATCACCTAACGTTAACGGTCCACTTTCGGTAACGTGCATGCTTTAAAGGGAAGTCTGGCGAGATCAGCGTGAATAGAACGCTTTAAATGAAGAACTCACCTCTCAGCCTCCCGCTGGTCAGCAGATCCATAACATTCTGACAGCTGAAATAGTTCGAAGGCAAATGACCAGGCAATCTAATCCATAAACATTATTCCATAACACCTTCATTCGTCGATATACATCCATGAAAAGGTGCTCTGATATCCAAACCAGCTGCTGGTGAGAGTGGAGCCATACCTTCACGCATAAACATTATAGCGATCTGATCTTCAAAATGGCCGCCGGCCTTTGCACTCTGAACTCTTGACCGTGACTCCAAGGAGCCAATAGCTTAAAGGGGAAGTATCACCATCCAATGAGCTTTCCAAAACTGGAGACGGTCCCGCCTTCTCTCCCGACAAATTCATGAATGGACTGCGTGCAGAGACTTTGATTCCGGCCAAATAATCATGTTGAGATTACAGACATGTTACTTATCATGGATGGAGTAAAGCCATGATAAACATTACATTCACACAGTTCCTATTAAGTGGCAACATCGTTTTTTAAGTTTGATGTAGGCAGTTGATATATTTACATTTTATTAATAATTATATATATATATATATATATATATATATATATATATATATATATATAAAAAAAGTAAATTAAATTATGAAATGAGTATTACCCAGCAAGTGATAGACAACCTACACATCAAGCAGTAACCCTTTTGTATCACGCCAATTGTGACTCTCATATCAATACACCTGAATGTCAGTCAGTTTATAATGACAGTAAGAAAACAATTTCCTGCTCGACTGCAACAAACAAGAGGAGGACATTTCTGGCCATGGAGTAGCTTTTCATACTTATACTTTGTGT
>NC_141024.2:64850000-64880000 GCF_052040795.2 Danio rerio | reverse complement strand
ACTGAATCATAATAAAACAAACGAGATCTCAACGAGGACATCGGGATTAGCCGCGATGCTGATGGTAGCAGCACTTTCACTTTTGGTTTACACGGAAACTAATGCTCGCGGCCGATCGCGGGTCATTAACAACATCACGCACTTAATATCAAGCATACAAGGGTAATTACAAACATGATATGAAGGAACAAACTCACTTGGCAATAACTTTACCCCGCACTTCCCAATATCTCACGGATGGCAATCGCGTCTCACTCAGATGAGTCAGCACATTCAACTTCTCATATATGGACTCAAATATGCATCCTCCGGAAGTTACATCCTACATTCATAATATAAGCCTTTTACAGAACACTCAGTAAATCGTGTTACAGCCATAGTATAAAGAATTCAGAACAGCCGCCCCCACATTTGAACAGCAAATGTGCAAGTAAAGAGAATTCTTTAAGAGTCTTTACTGTCATCTTGAAAGGCTGGCAACTGAATGAGCCGGGCTACTGGCCTAGTGTACACTTTACCTTGAACATTTATGTTTGCAGATCTTACACATCCATCATCACTGATAACAGTCTCGGCTACTTTGCCAATGGGCCACTGAGCCCTGGGCAATTGTGGGTCAACAATCAAAACCACTGAACCCACTTTTAGATTGTCGGATGAAGTTTGCCACTTTTGGCGGGTTTGTAATGTGGGCAAGTAATTCCTTGTAAACTGAGTCCAGAACTGATCCACAAGATTTTGACAAAGGCGCCATCTGCGCCGTCCCATTTCCCCTGAAGCATAAGTCACTTGTGGGAGTGACGCATCCCGCCGCACCATGAGGAGAAGGTTTGGTGTAATAGGATCTGGATCTGCAATATCAGTGGAGGCATATCCAAGCGGTTTTGAGTTCAAAATGCCCTCTACCTCTACTAATACGGTAGTGAGGACATCTTCTGAGACAGACAGGCCACCAACTGCTGCCCGTAGAGCAGTCTTTATGGAACGAACCTCTCGTTCCCAAGTGCCACCGAAATGCGGTGCATGAGGAGGGTTGAACTTAAATGTGATCTGATGATCAGCTAGCCGCTCTTTTAATGGGGATTCCATGGCAGCAAAGGCTTCTCTTAGCTCTCGATCAGCCCCACGGAAGTTTGTACCACAATCTGACCTAAGCTCCTTTGGTCTGCCACGTCTGGCTATGAATCGTCGCAAAGCAAGCAAGAAGGCATCCACATCCATGGAGTTGAGGAGCTCAATGTGAACCGCTCTTGTTGTGAGACATTTAAAAATGACTCCCCAACGTTTCTCCACTCGTCTGCCTATTTTTACCTGATATGGACCAAAACAGTCTACTCCAGTAGAGTAGAATGGTGGGCAAAGAATCCTGAGCCGCTCTGGTGGTAGGTCTGCCATTTTTGGTACCTTAGGCTGAGCTCTCCATCGTTGGCATGATGAACATTTAAGCTGGTGATGTTTAACAGCTTGCCGCCCCCTCAAGATCCAATATTGTCTCCGAAGTTCGGCGTACACTCTTTCTGTACCTGGGTGGAGCAGGCGCTCATCAAACTCTTTGATGAGAAGCTTTGTGGTTGGATGCTGTGGGTCTAATACTATAGGGTGAGTTTCCTCAGCATTTAGGCTTTCCAGCCTCCGACTCTGATTACCTCCATCACCGGATCCCACTCTGGAGCAAGACATCTTAATCGACTGTGATTTGGTACAGGTTTGTGCATTTTGAGGGCTGCGGTCTCCTCAGGAAAGCTTTGAGCCTGACACCCTTTTATTAATTCCAATTCTGCTGTGCGATGGTCCATGAGTTGCGTATCTGGTTGACTACCTGCCGCCTTTCCATCGGCCTGTCGAGTCGCTTCCACTAACTCTTTCCATGTATGGAAATGAGTGGCATCGGGGAAAGTATGATCTGGCACCACAGTCATTAAACAACAGATATTGGCACCCTTTAAATCAGGTAATCCTTCTGACCTTGATGGTTCAGGTCTTTTTGGCCAGTGCTCAGGACCCAGGTTTAGGAATGAGGGTCCCTGACTCTAGCGCCCAGGAATGGTAAAACTTTGGAGTGGTTTACCCCTGGTGATATCATCTGCTGGGTTTTGCTGTGTGTCAACATAGCGCCAAGTATTATGCTCAGTCAGATCCTGGATTTCTGAGACCCGTGTTCCAACAAAAACTTTAAATCGACATGAATCGGACTGGAGCCACTCTAGCACAGTTGTAGAATCAGTCCATAAAACTATCTGCTGGATTTTAAGGGTGATCTCCTCCTTCAGGAGCTTTGCCAGCTGTGCACCTGCTAGTGCAGCACATAACTCCAGTCGAGGTATGGATTGTTGCCTCTAAGGTGCAATTCTTGATCTGGCCATGACAAAGGTTGAATGAATAACATCTGCATACTCCACCAAGTAAGCCACAGCCCCATAAGCCCATTCGGATGCGTCACAGAACACATGTAGTTCGTACTGTTGTTGTGCATCATGGGGAATAGATGAGTAGCAACGAGGTATGGTTATATCGCTGAGATGTTTTAACTCATTGTCCCATGTGTCCCATTCATGAGATCTTGTGGTAAATTTGGGTCGTCCCAATCTCGCTTTTTAGACCACAACTGTTGAATGAGCACCTTGGCTCGCGTGGTAAAGGGCACAATGAAGCCCAGTGGATCATACTGTGTGGCTAGTATTTGATACGCTGTTCTCATTGTCAGGGTAGCATGTTCTATTGGACGATAGTGGTATCCCAGTGTATCAGCAGCACAGTTCCACCTGAGGCCCAGAGTTGGTTCCATTGGATCAGTTCTATTTTGTGCAAGCCACTGTTCTGCAGCTGAAGATCTTGCCTCAGTGGGTAGATGCGAGATCACTGCGGGCTGGTTGCTAGCCCATTGTCTAAGGTCAAAGCCACCTGTAGCTAGTAGGCTGCGCAGTTGATCAACGGACACCCTGGCTTCCGATGTGGTGGGAAAACTCGCTAGATAATTGTCCACATAGAAGCTTTGCTGGAATGTCTGTAAAGCACTTGGGTAGCTCTCTTGATTATTGCGAGCATGCTGCTGCACAGCAAAAATGGCACAACATGGGCTACTGGTTGTACCAAATGGCAAAACCTGCCATTCATATACATCTGGACAATTCTCATATTGCAGATCTCGCCAAATGAAGAGGAGAAGAGGTCTGTCCTCAGGTAACAAGCGAACCTGATGGAACATTCCCCTGATATCTGCACTTACAGCCACATTGTATTGACGAAATCTTAAAAGAACGCCCAATAATGATGGACCAAGTGCAGGCCCTGGGAGAAGTTGATCGTTCAGAGACTGACCTTGAGACCTGAATGAGCAATTGAAGACCAGTCTTGGTTTATCATTGTGACACACCAGGTGGTGGGGTATGTACCAGGCCTCTTTAGACTGGCTGATTTCTTCTGGACAAATTTTAGTGACATAGCCTGCTTTAATGAGCTTCTCAATCTCACGAGAGTAGATGGTTGCTTTCTCAGGGTCTCTCTGGAGTTTCCTCTCAATACTTCTCAAAGTAGGCATGACAGATCGAGTCGTACTCGATAGTGTAGGAGCCCCAGGTTTGCGCAGGAGAGGGGTGGCATACCGCTGGACACCCTCCACATTAATTGTCTGTGTTTTGCACTCAAGAAGTTTGATTGCTTCTTGGTCTTCCCTGGAACGAACCACCAGTTTCTCATTTCGATAAGGCAAGATGTCCAGTTGCCATAACTTTTCAACACTGCGATAAAGCAAGTCATTGGGACAGGAGGCCGCTGTAAAAAGACACTGCTGTACTGAATTGTGGATTGGTGTGCTCTTCTCTGCTCCTTGTAATGCCCATCCGAGGGCTGTGTGTATTGCAACTGGGCCACCTTTGATTCCTTGGTGGACTGGCTTATCGGCTGTGATAAGATGAACATGATCTGATCCGATCAGTACTAGTGGGCGTACGTTGTGGAAGGACTGTAGAGGGAGCCCTCTAAGGTGAGCATACAGCTTTTGAAGTCTCTGTACTGGATATGATTGCTCAACTAGATCCAAACCGGAAGCTGTGAAGGCGTCAAGTATCTGAAAACGTTTATTGGGTTCGCCTTTTGGGGAAATTTCCAGATTAATCTTGGATCCAGAAAGATGGGTAACATCTGCTCGCACTGTGCGTAAAGTCAGTACTTCAGGTTCACCTTTCAACTGAAGCATCTGTGCAGCCATAGGTAAGACAATAGTTCGTTGCGCTCCATCATCTAGTATAGCATAGGTTTCTACTGATTTGAACTTGCCATGTAGCAACACTGGAACCACTTTAAGAAGCACTCTACAGGTCACACTGGCAGGGGTGAGGTAAATACGACTCTCTGGCGTACCTGATGTGTTTGGTTGATCATTAGGTGCGATACGATGGAGCACCTTTAGATGTATTCTACCACAGTCACTGCATGGCTTTTTGAGGTTGCACATCTCTGGTGCATGAAATCTTGCACATTTCCAGCATCGCCTTCCATCTGAAATCCATTTATGGAGCTCTGCGACTGACTGCTCTTTGATATTGTCGCAGCGTGTAATGTAATGTTCTTTACTATTGCAGAACAGACATTGTACCTTAAGTGGCTTCCTTTGTTTGTTCTCTTTAGGATGGGTAGGGAGAGCAGTCTCATTGGGGGCCGCACCCTGATAAAGTACTAAGCTTGTCCCCTTTGTTCTGGCTTGAGTTTTCTCCTTTCCAATACTTGAAGGCCTTTCATGTTGATAGCGTTGCATTAGTCGATTAGACAGCCGCTGCTGCTGTGCTTTGACTTGTAGCCACCCAGCGAAGTCTTGCAGATTATAAGGGTTCAAACTTAAGGCATTAAGTTTTCCCTGCTGTTGTAGGAACTCAATGAAGCCATCTCGAAGGTATTTTGGTAGCTTGCTAAGCAAGCGGTCCACATACGAGCAACAGTTAAGCTCCATCCCTCGGGGTCCCTCTAGTGACAGCAGCATACTGACCAGAAGATGAACTCTCAAAGCGAAACTCTGAAAGCTATGACCATCATTGGGCTTTACATCTGGTGTTGTGAGGATGGCTGCTATTTCACTTTGAGCCAGTTGATGGGGCTGACCATACTGTAATTGAAGTGCTTGCATAGCTGCTGAATAGGGATATGGATGATGCCTACATGACTGCCCTATCATCTGAGCTTCAGGAAGTTTAAGATGCTCCAATAGTACATGGTATTTGTACTTTTCTGTTAGTTCAGGGTAAGGTTCAAGCAAATTGTCCAATGCTAGCTTCATATTAGCAAAATCTCGTTCACTGTCGTTTGTGAAGTCTGGAATTTTTGGTTTTGGGGGGCTGTATAAAGCACGTTGAGGTATACTACCATTGGGTGGTGCTGCTACCTGAGCTGTGACCAACTGTGGTGCGACTGCAGCCGTGCTCACTGAAGGCATTGGGCCTGAGAACATATTTTGGGGAAGTAATGTTGATGACATCATTGCTTGATACGGAGGGGCAAGATTGTGTGAATTGGGTGCATTCACCAACTGCATTTGTGAGTATGGTGTTGCAATATAGCCATAAGGTGCCATAGAACGTGGATAGACTGGTGTTGGCGAAATCACCTGTGGTTCAAGGGGGTGGAATGATCGTTCTGAATGAGCAGTGCTAGCTTGTTCCTGCCTAGGGAGAGGTCTGGGAGCCTGAGAGGACATGGGCTCATATAGCTGTGACTGTGGCAGATGGGGAACAGGAGATGCCATGCCAGATGAGGGAGGGGAACACAAAAAACCTGTAGTTTGTGGACAACTCTGATTGACTGATTCATAAGCAGCATTATGGCTCCCCACCGTTGGTCTAGAAACCATAGCTGACATCTGATGTGACTTCTCCTCTGGTCCCATTGATAAGCCTGCAGCAACTTGGTGCTCTGATTGTGGTACTGTTTCCCATGAGGGTAAGGGTGGAGGACTTGATGGATTAGAAGATGCAGGAGAAGACTGTACTGGTTCATTGTTCTCATTTCCCTGTTCCTCCCTTATGAAAGACGTAATGTGCTCCATCATCTCCTCTCTGCGCTGTTTCCGTTTCTTGAGCTGCTCTAATTTCCTGAGAAGACTGTGCATTTCAGCATTTTCTTCTTTGTCCTTCTCGTTTATGGTTTCCATTAATTTGACTCGAATACACTGCGGCTGCTGCGCCTTTTGGCTCCTCCATTACACTTTGAACCGTACTAGAGGTGAGGGCAGGTCGGTGATGGGAGTCAAGGACATAATCCTCTAGATACCTGGGGGCTTGACATTGTCGTAATGGTCTGGCATGAGAAGGAGATGTTGGATTGCCATCTGCTGACATTCTGAAGCAGTCAGTGCTCCGGCTCGAAGGACCATTTGTTGGGTATTGCCCAATTTAGAATGCCAGTTCTTAAAATGTTGCTGACCACTTTAGCACTCTGGTTAAGGAGTAGGAGTCAGGAGATAATTTCAATCTTTTATTTATGAGCAGGGAGGTAGTTTCCTGTAATAAACAATAAGTATACATAAATAATAAAATATCAAACACGAAAATATATATATATGTACTGACACAATAAATATCCCAAACCAAACAACACAGTATTTGCAGCTCTCTTAAAGTGCAGTCAATAGACTAATGTATGCTGAATGTAAACAGAATATAAATAGACATCTATGACTAAAGCTGCATTATATAAAGGGCATGTGACAGCATAAGGCATAACAAATGTAGAATATAGTAAACTGAATCATAATAAAACAAACGAGATCTCAACGAGGACATCGGGATTAGCCGCGATGCTGATGGTAGCAGCACTTTCACTTTTGGTTTACACGGAAACTAATGCTCGCGGCCGATCGCGGGTCATTAACAACATCACGCACTTAATATCAAGCATACAAGGGTAATTACAAACATGATATGAAGGAACAAACTCACTTGGCAATAACTTTACCCCGCACTTCACAATATCTCACGGATGGCAATCGCGTCTCACTCAGATGAGTCAGCACATTCAACTTCCTGTTGAAAATAATCATATGAAATGTCACGTGTAGGTCTAATACCTGCATCCTGTAGACAAATCCAGATCTCCAGGTGTGTGTGTGTCCTCCATGATGGACCTGAAGAGTTTGATCTCCAGCAGAAACTGATGAACAATCACAGATCTCCAGTCATTGATCAGCCTTCATAATTCAGCTGAATGCAGGAATAGATCAGCAGCTGAGACACTCAAATCCAGAAGCTCATCACGAGTAAACTGATGAAGAATCACAGCGTCACCCGTTTGATTATAACATCATACACACATTCACATAAAGCTTACAGGTTTAGTCATGACATTAAAGATTTAAAGCTGTTCTGCGTTGTAAATGGTGGATTTCGTCTGTTTAAAATGGCGACACAACTAAACACTTTCACTTTCGTTTCTAAAGGAGCAAACACTCTAAACAGAGCAGAGAAGAGTCAAACAGCTGCAGGGTTATCAAAGCACCTGCGGAGTTACATTTTACTAGAGTGATTTTTACCTGAAGCAGTATAAACACTCGACACAGAGAAGACAGAACAAACACATACCTGGATATCCTCCTCTTCTTCTTCTTCCTGTGTGGCGAGTTACAGAGAGCAGCGTAAAGCTGAATACCGCCACCTGCTGTACTGGAGCGTATATAATAATAATAATAATAATAATATGTTTACAGTTTGGTCAAATCAGTGTCATAGAGCTCAATGTAGATTTGTAGAGAACAAAATGAATGTTTTCCCATATATACTCTAATCTTTCTTCATGAAGTCTAGCACAGCTTGTGTTATATTCCCCATGTGTGACTGCTCTGATGAGAACAGCACAGGCATTGAGAGGCTCAGGAGTTGTCCTGTTGTGTCGCTGCACTGATACTCCTCTCGTGTGTAACTGTAGATGAAAGAATTGTGTCTCTGTAGTGGTTTAAAGATCAATATCATCATTAAAATATACTATTAAATAAATTGGATTCATTAAAAATAAAAAATACAAAGAACAGGTAAAAAGAAAATGACAAACGTAATTCATGGAGTGTCCGCTAGGGGGTAATCTAGAGCAGCAGATAGTAGGCGTTGTTTAAATGCACTGTGACCTTTTTTATTAACTGGTTTCTTTCTATGTTTTATCTATATCTGTGACACTTGCTTCATTTATTGACTGTTATTGTTTCTAATGTATGTACTCTGACCTGTCCACTAAGTTACCTTTACATGCATACACACACTCACACTCACACGCACACACTCACGCACATACCAGTACCTCACTATATTGTTGTTGTTTTTGTTTTGTTTTTGTTTCGTTGCTTTGTATTGGTTATTTGTTGATGTTTTCTTGTATTTGTAAGATTTTTGCATATTCTAATAAAAAAAAAAGAAGTAGTTTGGAAACAAATTTATGCGCTTCGCAAACGAAAATAACTATGTAGGCTTATGGATGTCTTCAGTGGAGTGTGCAACACCGTTTTCTTATCAAATGATATTTGAGTGGCAGTTCTTTAAAAATAGATAAGTGGGATGTAGATATGGAGATTTATGCATTTTTTTTATTTCAAAATATATTAATTTTGAATTATTTTATAAGACTCAAGCACCACTGTGTACACCTGAAAGTAAAAAAATAAAATAAATACAAAGTAAGTGAACCTATTTGTAAATATTGTTATTTATGCTTTGTTTCAGGCAGCAGAAAGACAACTGGACCATAGAGAACGTGACTAAGAGACGCACACAAACACACACAGACACAGCATATTAAAAATTAAATTGTTTGACAAATGCTTTATGTTTTCTGCCAATAAAGCCAATTTTAGTAACATTTTATTGATTGAGCTCTTTCTGTCTCTAACATTCAGGACAAGAAAATAACATTCTGTGAAGGTCCGCAAAATAACGTCCCTCACGCCTTTAAAGAATTCCTAATCTTGACCTTCTGGGAACGTTACTAGACAACGGCCTTAACACCAACAAGCACGTTATGAGAACGTTTTGAGAATGTCAAATTTTCCAATAAGGTTTGGTCCCCTAAACATTCTGAGAACGTTCTGAATGTTCTGTAAAGGTCCCCCAAATAACGTCCTCCAAACCCTTAAATAACTCAAAATTGTGACATTCTCAGAACGTCCTTAACACCGACAGGGACGTTCTAAGAATGTTCAGGGAACGTAAAATTGCTAGCTGGGTTGTCACTTTGTTAATATTGTTTGGAGTTTTGTTCTATCTCTCTCTCCATCTCTCCCCTTTCTGCACTGACTGCGCATGGGCGAGAAAAGCTGTAAGGGCGAAGACACACTGTAAAAGCTGTGCTTTTGGTTTATTCTCATTGAGTAAAGAGCCGTCAACAACTGCAGATCTCCGACTGGTAATTCCTTCATAAAAATAAGAAAACACAACGCAGAACCGGTTACATAGACACGCCGTGTAATGCATTTGACCTGCTTCTCAATGGCAAGAAGTGATTCAACTGGGGAAATACCAAATCCTCCTGGGTAATCTCTACATTTTGTCAAAATAAAGTTTCGAAGCTGTAGATACTTAAAAAAGTCCACATTAGGAATACTAAACTTATCCTTAATCTGTTGGAATGTGAGAATCGTACCATCCTGAATAATATCACCCACCATTTTAATGCCCTTATCACTCCAATCTTCCAGCCCAGCTCTAAGGCCTGGTGGGAAATCTGGATTTCCATGGAGAGGGGTTAATAGTGAGAAACAATTCTCATAACCTTAACGTTTTCTAATTTGTCGCCATATGTATAACATATTCTTTAAAATACTATTACCTTTGATCAGAGCAGAAGCTTTAGCAGTTGAGATATAAAGCAAATTACGTAGGGGAATCCTGTCCAGGGATGTAGCTTCAGGTCCAATCCAAGTAGATTCTGGGTCATCTATAAGCCATTCTAAAAGAAACCTAGACTGAGCAGCCAGATAATAATATAAAAAGGATGGGGCAGCTAAACCACCTGATTTAATGGGGAGAATAAGGACACTATATCGTAGTCTTGGTCTTTTTTTAGCCCAAATAAATGAAATTATAGCACTATTCAACTGGGCTATAACTTTTTTAGTAATTTTAATAGGAAGCATTTGAAATAAGTAGAGAAAGCGTGGAAGAACATTCATTTTAATGAGATGAATACGACCCAGTAAGGATAATGGTAGGGCACACCACCTATCCAAATTTTGTATTACCGATTGTAAAAGGGGAATGAAGTTTAGACTTTATAAGTCTGATATCTGAGAGGAAACTTTTATGGCCAAGTAATAAAAGCCCCCGGGGGACCACCGAAATGGATGCGATATACTAGGATTTAATCTATGCGAATTATTAAGAGGCATGGCTTCTCTCTTAGAAAAATGTATTTTGTAACCAGAGAAAGATCCATAATCATTAATTAGTGTTATCAAATTAGGTATAGATTTCTTAGGGGACTCTAAGTAAATCAAAACATCATCAGCATATAACGAAAATTTATGCTGTTGATGCTTTAAAGAAATACCTTGGATGTTTGTATCCTGTCTTATTTTTTACCGCTAAGGGTTCCATTGCTAGGGCAAAAAGTAAAGGGCTCAACGGACATCCTTGTCTTGTACCTCTTTCAATATTAAAGTTACTAGATCGAAGACTATTAGTAATTACAGCAGAAAGAGGAAAATTGTATAATATAAAGATCCAATTAATATAGTCAGCCCCTAACCCAAATTTTTTAAGTACAAAAAAAGGTATGGCCATTCCAACCGATCGAAAGCCTTTTCTGCATCAAGTGATATAACCAGTGAGTCTGGGCTACACAAAGAACAATGTTTAATAATGTTAAAAAACCTTCTTATATTATGTGATGAGAATCTACCCCGTATAAACGTCTGATCGTTATTAATAATAGAGGGTAGTATTGACTCCAATCGAGAAGCCAGTACTTTGACAAAAAGCTTAGAATCTATATTTAAAACAGATATGGGCCTATAAGAGGAGCATTCATCAGCTGGTTTACTTTTTTTGTACCAAGGAAATATTAGCTTCCATCATTGAAGGGGGAAGGACCCCTTTTTCAAATGAGTGAAGAATCATTTCATGTAACGGGCCAGATAAAATACTGACAAACTTTTTATAAAACTCTGCACTGAGACCATCAGGACCTGGTGCCTTGTTATTAGGGAGAGATTGAATACTATTCTTAAATTCACTGAGAGTTAATGGAGCGTCTAATATCTTTCTCTGGTCATCTGAAATTTGAGGAAGAGATAGGTTTGTAAAAAAAGCTTCCATATTAATTTCCGCACTATAATTAAATTGAGATGTGTACAATTGCTCAAAAAAGATTCTAAAACTATTATTAATTTCCTTATTATTATAATTCAAAGAACCATTCAACTCTTTAATACAAGGTATATTTTGAGTAGATGTCCTAACCCGCAAAAGATTAGCCAAATAGCGATTAGGTTTATTAGCAAATTCGTACATTCTTTGCTTTACAAAGAACATTGATTTCTCCACCTTTAAGTAAGTATCGCTTCCAATGCCGTTTTTGTTATTTGTATGTCACATCTTAGTTCATCTGAGGGAGACAAATTATATCTGGCCTGTAGATCATGTAGTTTGAGCTCTAAGTTTTTCTGTTCTCTTCTACTTTTTTCCTAAGCCCAGCTGAATATGATATAATTAAACCTCGAGCATATGCTTTTGCTGTATCCCAAAGTAACCCTGGGGAAACACCCAGAGTTTTGTTTTCTACAAAAAAGTGATTCATCTGTTCTGTTAAAAAACCTTCAAAATTAGGGTCAAAATTTAGGTAGGAATTATACCTTCATTGTTTAGGGAGTGTCAAGTTACTGAAATTTATGCCTATACAGACAGGTGCATGATCGGATATCAAAATATCCCCAATATTACAATACTCAACTTTACTAAAAGAAATTTTGGGGGTGAAGATCAAGTCAATTCTACTACTGGTTTTATGAACAGCTGAATAATATGTAAACTCCTTATCATTAGGGTGTAACACCCTCCAAGTATCAACCAGATCAAGTTCTTTGCAGGTATCCAAAACAGCTTTGGCTCTATTCGACATCTGACCATCATTTTGTGTTGAAGGACATTGATCTACTACTAAGGAGAAAAAAACAATTAAAATCACCTGCTATAACTGTGTTGTCACAAAGCCAATCCGCAAATTTTGAAAAACCTTAGAAATAAAATCTGTGGTCTGAATAGGTGGAAAATATATATTTAAAACTGAATTGTCTTGCCCATAAAGAGAGCCTCTTAATATAATATATCTTCCCGATTTGTTTGAGACCGTTTTAACTTCAAGTAAGGGTAAACATTTATTAATTAGGATGGCAACACCTCTGCTTTTGGTAGTAAAAGAAGAGCTAAGCACCTGTCTGACCCAGTCACTATTTAACTTAGCGTGCTCAGCAGACGATAAATAGGTTTCTTGTAATAGGGCTATATGGACCTGTTCTTTCTTTAGAAAGCTAAGAATTTTCTTTCTCTTAATAGGATTGTGTATCCCTCTCACATTCCAACTACAAATTTTTAACGTTGAGTTACTAGACATTATGTGTCAAAAAATAAAATACAAAAGGAGCCACAAAATGAGAGAAAACGCAGGTAAAAAAGAAGAAAAAAAAACAAGAAAAAAATGCAGGGGTAAAATCGTTCTTTGCACAATTTTAGAAGAATCAAGTAAAAACTATGTACATCAAAAAAATTGGAACAAAAAAAAGAGATATTAACGAAACGAAAAGGAGTCAGACTTTGGTCTGTTACGCCCATTTTGGGCGTCAGCTAGCTTCCCTCTAGTTATAGAGAAGGTGCAGGACCAGCACACGAAAAACAAGCAAAAAAATAAATAAAAAAAAAAACCTTTCTAAGGCTTCGATAAGCTACCTTTAGGTAACAGAAAAACTTCCGGACTGCAGCTCAGTCAAATATTGCGACATAAATGGCAATGAAAAAGTAATCACATATGGATCTGTCAGTATTAAAGAAACCATACTAATTTTCGATAATAAATTGTTATAATAAAATGTAGACCTCAAACCAAATGTCCGATCTCAACAGCTAAACCCTCTAAAACCATACTGGGATGGGGAAAGGATGCTC
Organism: Danio rerio; assembly: GCF_052040795.2. Classification (NCBI taxonomy): domain Eukaryota; kingdom Metazoa; phylum Chordata; class Actinopteri; order Cypriniformes; family Danionidae; genus Danio; species Danio rerio. The sequence continues at coordinate 64,866,876 of NC_141024.2, read as the reverse complement.
AGTCAGTAGCAGTGCGGTCAGGTGAGCCGCTCTGTAGTGGGGCAGACGCCAGAAATGCTATGACATCCTTTGGGTCCTTGAAAGACCTCTCCTGACCGTTCACCTTGACCCTGAGAACTGCTGGATATAACAAGGCAAAGGCAATACCCTTCTCTTTAAGCTGCTGTTTAACATGGTAGAATTCCTGCTTTTTCCTCATTACCAACACAGAAAAGTCCTCAAATATCATAATTGAAGCACCGTTGTAGGACAGCGTGCACGTTTGTCTCGCCGCTTGCATGATCCGAAATTTATACTGAAAGTTGTGAAACTTTAGGATAACTGCTCGGGGTCGCTGGCCAGGCGGTGGGCGGCGAGTGAGGGCGCGGTGGCATCGATCCAGTTTAACATGCTCACCTTTGAAACTGACCTGTAGCAGCTCTGGTAACCAGGATTTGAAAAAAGAGATCGGATTACTGCCCTCGCATCCCTCTGGAAGACCGACGACCCGCACATTGCATCTTCTGTTTTTGTTCTCCAGATGGTCTATTTTTGACAGCACGGACGCCAGTTTTTCCGCGAGATCAGTAAGTTTCACACCATAGGTGGTCATCGCATCCTCGGAGTCTGATACACGGCATTCTACCTCAGTAATTTGCGTGTCCAAAGTCCCAATTTTTGAGGAACATTCCTCAAGTTTCATAAGAACAGGGTCGATTTTCTTTTCAAACGAGCTTTTGACACCTTTAAGCACCTCTGTTGATATTCTTTCTACCAAGCTGTGTGTCTCAGCTCGGCTCAGCAACGACTATGCCTGGTCCGCCATGATCGTTGATTGACTGTCCTCCTGAGGCGATTTAATCTCCGTCGATTTAGAGGTTTTTGCCGACAGATTCAACTTCTTCTGGGTAGTGGGCATGATTGTATGTCCATTCACAAGGTCTTAAAGTATATGCCGTTATATGTCTTATTTTATATACTAAAAATATACCACTGAGCTGCGGAGACCAAATGTTGAGCTGCTACTCCGCCATTACCGTCACGTGACTCCGAAAAAAGATTCTGTCATCTTGATGAACGAGACTCAAAGATCCAAGTAAGTAAAATGATACGAACTTTCCATCACTACTGTCCAGTGTGAAACGTCTGGTGCAGTTTTAATTTTAGAGCTGTAATAAAAGTCTTCTCACACTCAAAGCACATATACTCTTTCACACCAGTGTGGATCTTAATGTGTTCATTAGGGTTTACTGATTGGTTGATACTCTTCCCAAACAGAGTGCATGTGAATGGTTTATCTACAGTGTGGGTCATCATGTGTTTATTAAGGTCTGAGGAGTTGCTAAAACTCATCCCACACCGAAGCTGTGGGTTTCTCTCCGTTGTGGCTTATCGTGTGTAGATAAAGGAGTGATGGTTGTCTGAAACTCTTCCCACACTGAGTGCATGTGAATGGTTTCTCTCCAGTGTGGATCCTCATGTGTTGATTAAGGTGTGATGAGCGGCCGAAACTCTTCCCACACTGAGTGCATGTGAATAGTTTCTCTCCAGTGTGGATCCTCATGTGTTGATTAAGGTATGATGAGCGGCCGAAAATCTTCCCACACTGAGTGCATGTGAATGGTTTTTCTCCAGTGTGGATCCTCATGTGTTGATTAAGGTATGACGAGCGGCCGAAACTCTTTCCACACTGAGTGCATGTGAATGGTTTCTCTCCAGTGTGGATCCTTATGTGTTTATTAAGGGATGATGAGCAGCTGAAACTCTTCCCACACTGAGTGCATGTGAATGGTTTCTCTTCAGTGTGGATCCTCAAGTGTTGATTAAGTTCTGATGAGCGGCTGAAACTCTTCCAACACTGAGTGCATGTGAATGGTTTCTCTCCGGTGTGGATCTTCATGTGTTCATTAAGGTATGATGATTGCCTGAAACTCTTCCCACACTGATTGCATGTGAATGGTTTCTCTCCAGTGTGAATCATCATGTGTTGATTAAGCAATGATAACCGAATGAAACTCTTCCCACACTGAGTGCATGTGAATGGTTTCTCTCCAGTGTGGATCATCATGTGGTCATTAAGGTGTGATGATTGGCTGAAACTCTTCCCACACTGAGTGCATGTGAATGGTTTCTTTCCGGTGTGGATTATCATGTGAATCTTAAGATTGCCATTTCCTCCAAAACTCTTCCCACACTGAGTACAGGTGAAACGATTCTTGTCTCTCCTTTTCAAAATACCATCAGTCTGTAAATGAGTTTTGTCCTCAATTTTAACATGGTGTTCCTCCTCTTTACTCCCCTCACTCTCTTCAATTAGGTCTGAAAAAAAAAAAGTTTTCATTAAGTCTTAAAAACTCTCATCAAAAGCTGAAAAGTGAAAAGACACTGGAAACATTGGCTACACACATTGTATTTCTGATGCACATTAAATGTGAAATAAATCAGATCATATTGTGTTTGGTCCATTAACGTGTACACGTTTAAGCAGATTCTATTCAATTCATCTTTATTTATCTAGTGCTTTTACAATGTAAACTGTCAAAGCCGCTTAACATAGAACTTATAATAAATTGAAACGGTGTCAGTCCAGTTTTTAGAGTTTCTTACATAATACATCATAAAAGAAATTTTGGTCACATTGATAAGACACAGATTCGAAAGGTGTAAATGGTGTGACGACCCCGGTATTCTAGTTTGCATGTGGCAGATCCGGATTAGGTGCCATGGTTGCTCCCCAATTGGTTCAAAGCATATAAATGCGAGAGTGAGCTAGCTTCTGTAGGATAGTGTGGCTACTGGCCGTCCTTGCATCAAGACCATCTCTTTATTTTGGCAACCTTATGGTTTTGTTTGGCATTATTTATGTGTAGTTAAAGTTAGTTATTTTCTTTATTTTCCCCTAGACATTTGTTTGTTTCTTGATTTGTTGCTTTATTAGTTGTGTATAATGAATAAGTTGCATATATAATTTTTTTGTCGTCTGAGCTCTTTTATGTTGCAACTTGAACGAGGGGGTCGTAACAATGGCCTATTTTTATTTGTATATATTCATAATTACAACAAAATGTTTCTCTAAAATTTGTTTAGCAGACAGGGAATACTATGGATAGAATACTATGGATAAGAAACTGTGGATAGAATGAAAGAACTGACAGGGGAAAGCAAAGAAGGAGGTGTTTTTTTTATTTATTAACAACTTATGGTTGAGAAACATACATCCAGTTAGATTATTTTGTTCTCCTGATCTGGAATACCTTATGCTTTGGTGCCGACCACACTGGCCACCAAGAGAGTTCACAGCTGTTATAATTACAGCTGTCTACATCCACCCTCAAGCCAACACAGAGCAGGCGGTTGGGAAACTGAATGGGAGCATAAGCGAGCAGGAAACCACACACCCAGAGGCAGCGTTTATTGTTACAGGGGACTTTAACAATGCCAATCTCTGGACAATCGCTCCAAAATACTATCACCATATCACCACAAACATGCGTGGTGACCGTATTTTGGACCACTGCTATTCTCTGTTCCGGGACGCCAACAAATCCCTCCCCCGCCCACCGTTTGGCAAATCAGATGACTCTTCTGTTCTGCTCTTGCCTGCTTACAGGCAGAAATTGAAACGGGAACCACCCACCCTCAAGACGTTTCAATGCTGGACGGACCAATCGGATTCTATACTTCAAGAATGTTTTGATCATGTGGACTGGGAGATGTTCCTGGCAGCTTCTGATGACAACATTAAGGGCCTATTCACACTATGCCATCCGTACCGTGCCCAGGCCCGTTTCCCGGATCGTTTGAGAAGTGTGAGTTTCCCGGATCGTTGAGAAGACCCTTAGCTGAATCGGGCTCAAGCACGGTTCACTTGGCTGGCCCTAGCCCGGTTGGAAGAGAAGGGCCTGAGCGCGGTTCACTTGGCCGGTACATTTGTTGTGTGAGTGCAAAACGTGCCAAAGCCCGAAACTGAAAGAGAGACGTGACTTTAAGGGATTGTTTCATATGGATTTATTAATCATTCTTACTGTTCAGTGAACGCAAACTGCCGTAATTTATTAAAGACACAGACATCTCACTGCACAACAGTTGCGTGCCTTCAGCAAACCTCCTCATTCCTGCAGCACGAGGGCTTTATGATTGTTTATAAGCGCCAAAAGTGGCGGATCTGTTTGGCGAAATATCTGACTGCGTGTAAATGCATCCCTAAGGACTGTTTGTTGAAATATATAATTTATGTCACTGCATATCAAACGACTGAAACGATATAACTAGAGAAATCTCCACTGTGCTGCTGAGTGAGTGAAAGCGCTTTTCACTGAACAGCGCAGCAGCGATGACGTAAGCGTGCCGAGGCCCATTTGTGGTGTGAGTGCGGGCCGTCGGGGGAGACGGGAGGGGGGACAAGCGTGGTTTGGCCCAGTTTGAGGCAACTGTACCTAGTGTGAGTACGACCTAAAGTTTACTCAAGACACCGTTACATGCTTCATCAGAAAGTGTATAGAAGACATGGTCCCAACAAAAACTGTCCGTAACTACCCCAACCCAAAACCATGGATTAATGGCGAAGTTCGAACAGTCCTATCAGTGTGAACCTCCGCCTATAAATCCAGAAATGCTGAGGAACAAAAACAAGCAAACTACAACATCAGGTAAACTATCAAAACATCAATACAGAGGTAGAGGGGAGAAGTATGTGGCAGGGACTTAATTACATCACAGACTTTAAAAGTAGCAAACCCGCCACTGTCAACATTTCTGCGTCTCTCCTGGACGAGCTCAACTCGTTGTACACCTGCTTTAAAGCCCAGGACAGCACCCACACACTGTGCGCTCCCGCGGCCGATATCGAAACCGCCAGCACACTCTGTTTCTGTAGCGGACGTAACGAGATATTTGCGTCACAAGAGCATTCGGAAAGCTACGGCCCAGATGGCATCCCTGGACGTGTACTTAAAGCATGCGCACACCAGCTAGCGGGGGTTTTTTACGGACATCGTTAACCTCTCGCTCTCTCGGCCTGTGGTTCGCACATGCTTTAAGACAGCTACTATTGTGCCCATACCGACATAATCTAAAACCACATGCTTAAATGACTGGCGTCCAGTTGCTTTGACACCCATCTTCAGCAAGTGCTTTGACAAGCTGATTAAAAAGCTCATCTGCTCTGTACCGCCCGCTCACACTGACCCTCTGCAATTTGCTTACAGGAATAATCGCTCCACTGATGATGCAATTGCTTTCACTTTGCACACTGCTCTGTCTCACCTGGAAAATAAAAGCACATATGTGAGAATGCTGTTTGTGGACTACAGCTCAGTATTCAACACTACAGTGCCTGCCAAACTAGTGGTGAAGCACCAAGCTCTGGGTCTACACAGCTCTCTGTGCAACTGAATTCTGGACTTCCTGTCAAACAGACGCCAGGGGCCTCATGTATTAACGCTGCGTACGCACAAAAACTTTGCGTACGCCAGGTTTCACGCTCAGAATCGCTCACGTTTGGATTTACTAACAATGAACTGAACGTGGGAATGTGCGCAGCTTCACGGCAGCTTTCTGGCTGGCGTATGCACATTTTTTGTGCGTGTCTGTTTTATTTCCATTGGCGACTCCTAGAGGCAGTTGTGTTAAATTCCTCTCTACAAAGTGACTGAGCCTTGCAATGGCAGCTGTATGAGACGGGTTCATCGATCTAGCAGGTAAATACGATTTCCATACCATACAGTTGAGCAGCTAAACATTAAAGCACAATTTGCAGCGGTCGCCTGTTTTCCCAATGTAATCTGAGCTATCTACCGCACGCACATTGCTATAAAGGCACCATCTGAAGATGAATTTGCATGCGTGAATCAGAAACATTTCCATTCAATAAATGTGCAAATAAAATATGATGCACAAACTTATTGATGATTCCTACTTGTCTTTCTCGTGATAAATAGTAGGCAAAATCTGATATGTAGCGGGGGAAAAAAGAAGAAAGAGTTCATCAGACGCTGGATTCGAGCCGAGTTCATGCTCGAACGTGTCAAAACATGATGACATGCGTCCTACGAGCGCGCCACTGAGAATGTTGCGAGTGTTGCAACATTTTACAGATATAAACCACACTATTTCTTTTTTTAATGCACTCAGTGCGATGTTCAGACCCAACTGTGTTAACCGCATCAGCTAAACTCTCCCACTCAATTTTTTTCTTTTGTTGTTAATTCCTGAGAACAAACTTGCAAATAACACCGCTTTTCTCCTGTCTACCTCCGAAAGGAGCACCACCAATTCACATTCTGTTCAAAGTTTCTCTTCTTGCTTGCTTTGCCATTGCTTTTTCGTTGGGTTTTGCCATTAGCATAGTCATTAGCATATTCATACGGGGGAGGAGGCAGGGAGGGGTTTTGCGCTCGTGCATGTTGCGCTCAGTTTCACGTTCATTCGGATGTACAAAAGAATATGCGTGAGATTCGGCGTACGCAGTGTTTCATACATCTGAATTTTTTTCTGCGTACGCACATTTACAGCTTTGTGCGTACGCAATGTTTTAGTAAGATTTCCACGCAAGTCTTAGTACATGAGGCCCCAGGTGGTCAGAATGAACAACATATCCTTATCCACACTGATCCTCAACACTGGTGATCCACAGGGCTGTGTTCTCAGTCCACTCCTCTACTCCCTGTACACACATGACTGTACAGCCAAACACATCTCCAACGTCATTGTTAAATTTGCTGATGACACAACAGTGGTGGGCCTAATCACAGATAATAATGAGACGGCCAACAGAGAGGAGGTGCACACTCTGACGCAGTGGTGTGAGGAAAACCACCTCTCACTCAACATCAGCAAAACCAAGGAGCTGGTGGTGGATTTCAGGAAAGAGAATAGAGAACACACCCCCATCACCATCAACGGGACACCAGTGAAGAGAGTCAGCACTCACATCCTCCGCTCATTCTACACCTGCACTGTGGGGAGCATCCTGTGTGGCTGTATCACCACCTGGTATGTAAATAGCACCAGCAGCAATCGCAAAGGCCTAAATAGGATTGTGTGAACTGCTGGACGCGTAGTAGGAGGTGAGCTTCCCTCCCACCACGACATCTACACCAGGCGGTGCATGAGGAAAGTCAAGTGAATTATCAGTGACTCCAGCCACCCAAGCCATAGACTTTTCTCTCTGTTATTTACGTGCACGCGCAAACCTGGGAGATTTGAAACCTGTGGCCCCGCCCTCTAACACAGAAACCCAGACACACACACACACGCAAACATGCCGGTCGATTGGAGTCACACTGCAGATGGATATTATTGAGTCTCTACCCAAAGATGAAACCTCAGCATTATAGCCAAGCAGTTGGAAACTACTGGAAACTTCTGGAAACTACATGCTACAAAGAATACTTCATCAGCGTTTGTTAAAGGAAGGATCAGTAAAGAGTAACTTACTGCTGGACATGTCAGGATGGGTTTCTTCTTCCATTTCTCAAGTGCAAGTACAGGCGATTAAAGTTGCCTCGTTTACTCTAGCTTGCAAATGTATTTAGTTGTGATTTGTCACTTGTAACCGCGTGTGCTGTATGAGGTTAACTCGCTTTATTCTCATATCGGGTGCAAAGTAACGTTAAAAACGTGACGCATGCTGCTTTGTTTAATGAGGTCCGTGGAGGAGGGTAGTGTTTGTGTGTGTGCGTGTACGCGCGCTGTCATCCGGAGGTGTGTGTGTGTGCGTTGTCGTCCAGACCAGGGTTAAGTGTTTGTGTGTGTGTGTCTGTTTGTGTGCGCGCGCGTTGTCTCCGGAGCAGGGTTAAGTGTTTGTGTGTGTGTGTGTGTGTGTGTGTGTGTGTGTTAGGACGAGGGCAATATGTGTTTGTGTGTGTGTCGTTGAAAAGAGCAGTGAGACAAGCTAGAAGATCTCCTCAACTGTTTTTGCACAATAAAATAGTTAGTCGTCGGAATTTTCAAGTCCACCGTCTGTATTTACATTGACCCACTGGCAGCTAAAATCCACGCCTACACTATCGAACGTGTATGAACTGTGATTACTTTTATATTGCTGATTAGCTGTTGGGCATTTCACTCTCTCACTGAAGGCAGTCGACCAATCGCAACAGACTGTCATCGGTCCAATCAGCGCAGATTAGCTTCACGCTAAAGAGGGGTTTGAGAACAAATGAATCACTGGACGATTCATACAGGAGTCGCTGGGATAATTAGGTGAAAATAAATGCAGATTATAAGACCATGAAAGTGTTTTTTGACCTTGCATGCATATTAGACTGTTGTTGGAGACCCTTACAACCAAGATATGACCCTATTTCGTGTATAATATGGGCTCTTTAAGGTACTTTCAAGTCCATAGTTTCGTTAAAAAACACTTGTCTTCTTCACAAAACCAACCATAAGCATGTTGGATAGATCAATTGGTAAATATGGACTCATATCAAAGGGGTATGATGTCCATGTTATATGAAGTGTTCTAAAGAACTGCCTCCCCTTGCCTAAATTGTATAAAACAAAAATGGGAAGACAGACTGGGATTAGAAATATCAGATACAGCCTGGCAATATGCCATAGAACTGGTACACTCATCCCCTGTATGTATTAGACATGGTCTTCTTCAGTTTAAGGTGCTTCTTAGGCCCCGTTTACACTAGTGCGTTTTAGTTTTAAAATGGCGTTTTAGAATGAAAACGATCCGCGTCCACACTCGCGTTTTACCCAGCGTTTCTGAACAGCTCTCTGTCCACACCAAAACGCTGAAAACGCACATCACGTGACCACACAGACACTCTCTGGCAAGCGCTGCAGCTCATCTACCCAGATGAGAGCTCTGCTAGTCGGACTTCTCATCAAGCATCTACCGCTGGATCTAATCTCACTATATTTATTAAACGTGATATTTCATTCATCTTGTTGTCTTTATCTAACAACATATTCCCTGACTTTGGTCATTAGAATCTTACTTTTTCTCAAGTACCGTGTTTTGGCTGAGCGCAAAGATAAGTTAATGATTAATGTAACCACGTAGCCTATTCTGTATATTGACTGATCGCTTGCCTTTATTTCCTATAATGTATAAACTTATTGTATGTTATACTTTTATAATGGCCATTATCGATTATTAAAACTGATACTCAGCAAAAGAGAGGCTGCGTTTCGTATTTTCACTGAAATTGAAAGAAGGCAGTTGTTATCGGCTCCGTTTTGTTATAAATATCCACACAGTGAAGATGACGCTCATGCAGCACGGCGCCTCAACATTTCTGCTGTCTGTTTAGATGTTAATATTAAAATAAAAAAGGCAGTTCCTTAAATCATGTTTACATTTTATTGTTGAGAAAGTGAAACAACGTAGCCAGGGTGATGTGAATGAAGTTACACTGTTCCCTTTGAAGATTTACCCATGTCCTCGGTATAGTCTGTTTTCCATATCAAACTGAGAAAAAGAGACTGCAGCCTTGATCAAACATGCGAAGTCTGAACTTACACGGAGAAAATGCAGGACTGAACTGTGTGTGTTAGGCTACTTAATATTCAGGAAAAGCCCCAATCAGAGAGGCGAATGTCAGCAGCCCCGCCTCCGTTTTCAGATGTCTCCGTTTTCCATCATCCACACTGAGACGGAGCAGCAGCATTTCAGAATGAAAACGGCCTCTCCAGCGTTTTCGAAACGCTCCGTTTTCGGCGCTCGAGAACTCCGGCGTAGTGTGAACGGTTGGCTTAACCGTAGCAAAACTTATGCGTTTTCAAACTAAAACGCATTAGTGTAAACGGGGCCTTAGGCTTCACCTATCTAGGAGCAAGCTGGCAAAAATGTATCCAGGGTCAGATTCATCTTGCCCCAGATGTGGTTTGGAGCCAGCAGATCTGATGTTCTGGCGATGCCCTAGATTACATAAATTTTGGGCCAATATTTTTAGATCATTTTCATCTATATGTAATTGAGATCATTGCCTTTTCTTCTTTATTGGCCAGACGCCTGATTCTCCTAAGATGGAAAAAACAAACCCACCATCCCACAAACATTGGAGATTATAATTATCACATCTTAAACTCGAGCACCTTAAGTACATCACCAAAACTCTACAAAAAAGTTTTAGAGGTTTGGCAGCCTTTCCTCTCCTACATTGAACGCTCAGAGGTTATTATATCCTTTGTGAGTTTATCCCTAGTTTCCTAATTTATTTGATCTATTTTTATAAATTAATTTATTTTTATTTTTATCTTTCACCCTTTTTCTTTATGGGGTGTATGTCTGTAGCTATGTACCATGTTAATTTGTTGTTCAATATGTGTGTTGTGGAAAAATTGAAGACTTTGGAAAAATCTATTAAAATAGTTGAATAATAAGAATGTAAGCAGTACTAAAACAGTTTTTAGAAGAGTAATAATCCAATTAATCTACTTACAGTAGATGTCTCTGTCGAAGGTCTGTGAATTTAAGCTAGTTATTAATTAAAGAAGAACAAGCCTTTCTCGTACGTGACTTTGTTCTTTGTGTGACTGAAATGTAGGTAATGGGTAAGCAGGATGAGAAAAAATTATATATTATTCTATTATATATTCCTTCTATGCTAATCAAGGACTTCTGAGACATTCCAAGAATGGGATGGGTCCTCCTGGCCTGGCAGAGTTGATCACAGCTCAAATACAAATTTCTGCCATTTGCTTGCAGTAACCATTTGCTTTTCACCATCCACAATTCATCTGCCCTTGATCTTCCTTCAAATAGCTTTATCATGTATGGAGTCATTTGACAGTTTATGACTTAAGCGTTGTAGTGCTAAAATCAACAGAGACATTGATTGCTTGTATTTCAATATATTTACTATTGTTGAGTCATGGCCTGAGGAGAGTATGTTAATGTTCTCACCCACTTTATCTCCTCTGCTGTGCTCTCATGTTCAGTTGGTTTTGGGGGTTGGTTTTCACTCATGTTTGACAATGCTTTACTCAGGGTATAATAAGGAACGGTAAGTGTTGATCTGGGAGAATGGCTTTTACTCTGCCTCTCCCTCATATGGCTGCGTAGCCTCATATGCTAACAAAGGCAATTTCACTGTTTTTGTTGCTCAGCAGTGCATGTACAGCTAATTTCTTTATACAGTATGTTAGTTTGTTTCATTCTATATATAAACATGTAACTTAATAAACAACTTTACCTGCTTTAAGCTTTGAGACTCTTTCTATTTATTAATGATAATAACAACTTTGATGGAGTCAGATTAATTACAATAAAGTCAGATAAATAATGGATTTAAACACGCCTTCTGTTTCCGATTATTGGTTCAGAATAGCAGCGTAAGCTTCAAACCTTACAGCTATGTTTCCATCCAAAAATGCCAATTAAATTAATTTGCAAAACTGGAATATCGCATAAAAAATATGCAAATAAATCAGTGTTGTCGGGCGACGAGGAGGCACAGTAGGTGGTGCTGTCGCCTCACAGCAAGAAGGTTACTGGTTCGAGCCTCAGCTGGGTCAGTTGGTATTTCTGTGTGGAGTTTGCATGTTCTCCCCAAGCTGGCGTGGGTTTTCTCTGGGTGCTCCGGTTTCCCCCACAAGATCAAAGACAAGCAGCATTACACTGTTTTAAGGATCTAAAAACGTATTCTTTAAAAAGCAAAAAGATTCCAATAGCGGCGCCTGCTGATACGTGAAGAATATGGTCAATACTGATAAACTTAACATCATATAGTTTAGAATACTGTACAATGTTTTATAATAATTAATTATTTTAGTGTCCATTTTCATTCAGCATATTTAAAATTAGAGTCATCCACGTTTTCTGACATACTTTAAATCAGGGTTTCTACAGGTGTCACCAAGTTAAATTTTAGACTTTTAAAGACATTTTTAAGACCAATATGAATGAAATTTTAGAATAAGGAATTTTTCAAATGGCCCAGAAGAAAAGGTTTTTTATTTGTCCTTTCAAAAAATATTTTTTATATAAAATGTTTAATAATACAATAATAAATCAAAATTAATAATAACATAAAAATATTTTAGATATTTCTTAGCAAAATATCTTAAATATTGTGTAAAAACAAGAGAGCTCGACTTGGATCCACACACTTTTTTTCCAAAATAAACTTTCTTTAAAATAAAAAAAACTAATTAACAAATGTTTTAAAAGTTTTAAAAACTATAATAAACTAAATCCATTCAAAACAATCTGTCCAGGTGGATATCGTCAGCAGTCTTTACCATTATGATAAACAGAGTTAAAATGACCTTTTTAAATAAAAGTTGAAAGTTTTATTGAGATGGATTGTTGGTGATTGTATGGGCTTTGACCAAATTGAGTAACAAAACAAGACCTACAACACAACATTTCAGCAAATTTAAGATTTTTTAGGGCCAAATTTTAGATTTTGGAATTTAAGACATTTTAAGACTCCGCGGAAACCCTGTTTAAATACAATAGCCCTGGTAATTAGTTATTATAATAAAGATTTAATTCTAACTCTGATACTATCTGTGAGAACTAGTAACAACTACTAGAAACAAGTTTAAACCCATAAAGAAGTCGATTAAAAACAAGGGTATTATGATCAACCTGACATATGCAAATGGAAAGTACCTAGCTAACACTATCACTGTAATGGCAGATATCTTTTATGAGAATACTGTAGGTCAAATATCGTCAGCTCAGTTTAACTTTTTATTAATTTATTGTTTTCATTTATTTTTTATAGCGACAGTGCTCAAGGGCGCTTTACACAGTAGGAGAACAAGAAAAGCAATAACCTTAAGAAGGTAGAGAAAATGGGAGACTAATAATACATAATGACAAAAGACATGAGAACAAGTAACAAAAGAAACTCATTCCTGTCTTTCAATGTGTGCTTATGTGCATTTAGGAGAACTAGGCAGCACACTCAGGGCTGCAACATGGATTTAATTTTGTATTCTTATTATTAAAATATATCTAAATGAAAACTAACTTGTTTGTTCCTGCGGATCTTCCTGTTTGACTGTAAATGTTTCTTCAATCTTCACATCTTCACTCTCCTCTTTAATAAACGCCATCTTTATAACAGTGTGTAGATCAGTCGCTTTAGCAGGAGTTTTTCTCTGTGTTTGGACACTTTATTCTGTTTAAAATGAACAAAACAATGAACAGAAACAAAATAACTTCTCTTCAACACTTTCTTTATATGAGTGTGATTGACAAATAAATCAGGTAAGTCTGAGCAAGAAACAATAGCCACAAACAAATGACCTAATAAAAACTAGTTCTCCATTTATATATATATATATATATATATATATATATATATATATATATATATATATATATATATATATATATATATAATAATGTATACTTGTATTGGAATGACATTATGCTAGTAAATAAATAAACCTTCATTAAAACACATTTCAGTTGTTCAAACAATAGCCCTCGATTACTGTTATTAAAATAATACTTCGTTGTATAAAGGATTAAAATAATAGTCAACCGCAGGTATATAATATCGAAAGGAAAACCTGAAACTTTAATCAATCTGTTTATATTTGTGTAAAGTTGTGAAACAAACCTTCCTCCAGTTGAACCGCAGCGCGGAAGCGGCGCAGCCTTATGACGTCACATAACACGCCAAAATAAAAGTCTTTGTTGTTCAGCTTTTTTGCCACTTACTGTTGCAGTCAGGACATGACAAATTTCACACTCCTTTTCACATCTCACATAACATATCTGCTCTCTCTCTCTTTCAAATACACAGACATTCAGTATTTGAAGTTGATCAAAACTTTTAATCCAAACATTTTTACACAATTTTGAAAAACTTGTTTAATCCACTAAGAATAAGTGTTTTTTTTTTTCGTTTTTATTGTTGCAAAAAGTTTACATCACAAGACAGAACAATCAACATCGCAAGGCATATTTACCATTACAAATATATAAAATAAATTAAAAATGTTACCACTGCAACAAGGAGCAAGGAGCAGTACAAAAGATCTACATCAAAGGACAAACAAAATATTCTAACAATAAATATTATGAAAATGAAGTACAGAGAGCTTCAGTTATTTTACTTTGGTTTCTGGAATATTTGAGGCTTTGAGCCACTTTCTTTACCTCAGAAAGAAAACATCTAAAAGAGGTTCAGCATTTTTTCCACTTACAGCAATGAATTTGATATTTACCCATTAGTAAAATAAAGTTCACAACATCAGAGAAAGAACAATGTAAATCAGCTTTGTAAAATAAAATATCTTCTAGAACAATAGGGGGGACTGAAATCATCTTTAATGAAAGCCAAGTATGGATGTCAAACCAGAATTTAAAAGTAAATTCACAAGAAAAACATAAGTGATTGAGTGTTTCTGGAGCAGAAGCTAAATCTTTTTTGAATAAACTCCTTCACATGATATATCCTGAATAAAATTATGTAATGAGTTTCCTTAACCTTAGGTGCTACAGGATATTTAAGAGAAAAGGTAAAAGCTTTGTCCTCTACTAAGGGTTTAACAACTCCTAGATGATAACACTTAAAATCCCCCATTATAAGGCATGTTGTAAATAAGCTTGTTGTTATATTTACTATCAAAAATATCAACATTGATATTTTTAAAGACGGAAGAAAAGTTACAAGTGTACATGGGGGATCAAAATAATTACTTTGAATTAACCTAAACAAAGCAATAGGTATAGCCTCACAAATTTCAATATAACCTTTATCTGTGATTTTAACTCTATATTTATTTAAAAATTCGTTATGAGATAGTAGCAGTCCATTTTCATCTAACAAATCATCAATAAATATAATGCCTTTATTGTACCAGTCACCTCTAAACAATGATTTTCTGTTAATAATAACAGCCCTTTTATTTCAAAGAGTGGATTTATGAGGGGAAAATTATGGGTAAATATCATTTTCCAAAATAGCAGTGCTTGCTTATGAAAAGTAGACAGCTTCAAAGGAAGTTTTGAACAATCATAATCATATCTTAATACAAATTCAAGGCCACCAATTTTTTTAAACAAATTATTTGGGATATGATAAAATATTGAATAAGGCTTAGCTAAACACTCTTTCAATCATTTAACTCTAAAAGTGCCATGAAGACATTCAAAATCGATTGCTTTTAAACCTCCATATTCATACTCTTTGACCATATGATTCTTACGTAAATAATGTGTTTTATTTTTCCAAATAAATTTAAATAATATTGAATTTATAGATTTAACTATTTTGGGAGGAGTATATAAAGAATAAGTTAAATATATAATTTTAGATAATCCTAGTCAAAAGAATTGTACCCAATATGGAAAGGTCTCTAGCTAGCCAATAATTTAAGGATTTTTTTCACGCCATCTATTTTAATATTAAAATTTGCACATTCTCTATTAACAGAATTTTTGGTGATGGTAACTCCCAAATATTTAACTTCTTCTTTTACTAGAATACACTCTAATTCTCTTAAAGTACAATTCTGAATAGTTATTTTTCCACATTTTCTTAGGTTTAAGGTGAATTCAGAAGCTTTAGGAAACAGAAATTTTGACAAGAGCTAAAGGGAGCACCTCCCTTTTTTTTAAAGAATTAATAGAGTGTCATCAGCAAACTGACTTAAACTAAAAGTCCTACCAGGTATATCAATACCTAAAGTGTACTCTGAATTTTTTAAATATAATGACAAAGTTCAACAGCTATATTAAAAAGAAAAGGTGAGATGGGACATCCTTGATGGATTCCTCTTTTGATGTAAACTCCAGGAGATGATCCTGAATTCAGTGATTTACTACTGAATATATCAGTATAGAACATGGAAATTACCCTACAAAAGCCCGGACTAAACCCAAAAGTTTCTAAAGATTTTCTAAAGACAAAAAAGGATGCTAAAGGGTATTAAATGACTTGAAAAAGTCTAGAAATAGAAATAAACTTGTCTGAGGAATTAAATACCTATAATCGAGCATATCAACTATCAGTCTGAATACTTCTCCCTTTAATGAAAGCTGATTGTGTTTCATTAATTATCTCGCCTATACCTTTTTTTGAGTCTATTGGCAAATACATGAGAGAGCAATTTAAAATCATTGGACAAAAGAGTTATGGGTCTCCAATTATTTAAAAATAATTTGTCTTTGCTTGGCTTTGGAACTAAATGATTAAACCCTGCTTCATAGAAGTCGATAGTTCTCTTTCTCTATACATTCCTTAAGTGCTTCAAAAACTAAAAATCTCATCTCTGGCCAAAAATGTTTATAAATCTCAACTGTGATTTCGTCTGTACCTGGGGATTTTCCATTGGATATTTTAGAAATAGTAACATCAAGTTCAGAGATAACAATGTCAGATTCCATCATTTCTCGGAAGCTGTCATAATAAGAACTTTATCTTTTAAAAAGAAAAATAAAAAGTCACAATCATTCTCATTAAATTTTGACTTACATAATAATATGAATAGATGTGATCATCAATCAAAGTTTTCTCTTCACTTACATTGTTATTTATGCTAAGTTTATTAATAGTTTTTGAAGATTGTCTATGTTTTACTAAATTAAAAAAAATATATATGAAGAATTTTTCTCCCCCTCCTCTATCCATTTCACTCTAGATAGTAAAGCTCCTTTAGCTTTCTCTGTATAATAATCATCCAACTCTGATGGCAAAATACGAAGTTCATTTTGTTCTATATCACCAAGAAAATCTTTATCACCAAGGTCATTTAATCTAGATAAAACTGTTAACTGTCTTTTTTTCCTAACAGAGGAAAACAATAGCTCATTACAGCAGAGCCATTTTTAACTCGATTCATTTTCAATTTGAGAAAAGCATGTGGCAAAAGAAAACCAAACAGCAAATAGGGAGAAAAGCATTTGCCAAATGCTTATTTAAAAAGCTGTTTAAAATGTGTTTTGTGATTTATTAACCCAAATTTTTACTGT
>NC_141024.2:64832500-64835000 GCF_052040795.2 Danio rerio | reverse complement strand
CACTCAACAATTGAAAAGATTCCTTCCATGCCTTAGAAGCGTGACTTGATCAGTACTTATCTACACAGCATGCTGGCATCAAAGATCCTATTTCTCTTATATCATATCCCTAGTCTTACACACTTTAGGAAACGTAAACATTCAGGACGTGCCATTAGCACAGCCTGCACTAAAAGAAGGCTGGAGATAACGGATGGCAACACAGAGTGCGACACCAATGTCACCTTGAAAAGCCTGCCGTGAACCGGATTCGAACCGGGGTTGCTGCGGCCACAACGCAGACTACTAACCACTATACGATCACAGCGAACTACGAAACAGCGAGAACACTCTGTTGTTTTTCTCCTCCTACCAGCACAACGCTTTTCCCAAGAAACAATAGAAATGCAAACAATTGATGACTGCTGCAATTTTAAAAACGGGGAGGACGTAGTCGGCAGGATTCGAACCTGCGTGGGGAGACCACAATGGATTTCCAGTCGATCACCTTAACAATTGGCCACGACCACAAGACTGCCTGTACTGCCATTTCTTTATGCCTAGTACACATATTGTGCATCCAGATGAAACTTTCATCAAGCGATAGCTCAACGGCAAAAGCTGTGGCTCCACAAAATGAGCATCACACGCCCGAACAGGGACTTGAACCCTGGACCCTCGGATTAAAATCTGATGCTCTACCGACTGAGCTATCCGGGCTCCACAACAGTAATTTACAAGTAGGCAAGGTTTGGGTTGTGGTCGGTGCAGACCTTTACAGTACACTAAAGTTTACCGTGAGATGGGATTTTAAGCTTATGGTTGGTGTGGATGTTGCTAAAACACGACAGGTTACTTTGAGGTTGGGTTTATGGTTTTTGTAGGTGTAGACATCAGTACAACACAATAGTTTGGACTTCATGTCATGTAGGAGACATTAAATAGATCAATGATAACTGCAGAATGTCTTTCTGCTGTTGTGGCAATGAATGGACACTCAACAATTGAAAAGATTCCTTCCATGCCTTAGACGCGTGACTTGATGAGTACTTATCTACACAGCATGCTGGCATCAAAGATCCTATTTCTCTTATATCATATCCCTAGTCTTCCACACTTTAGGAAACGTAAACATTCAGGACGTGCCATTAGCACAGCCTGCACTAAAAGAAGGCTGGAGATAACGGATGGCAACACAGAGTGCGACACCAATGTCACCTTGAAAAGCCTGCCGTGACCCGGATTCGAACCGGGGTTGCTGCGGCCACAACGCAGACTACTAACCACTATACGATCACAGCGAACTAAGAAACAGCGAGAACACTCTGTTGTTTTTCTCCTCCTACCAGCACAACGCTTTTCCCAAGAAACAATGGAAATGCAAACAATTGATGACTGCTGCAATTTTAAAAACAGGGAGGACGTAGTCGCCAGGATTCGAACCTGCGTGGGGAGACCCCAATGGATTTCTAGTCGATCACCTTAACCACTCGGCCACGACTACAAGACTGCCTGTACTGCCATTTCTTTATGCCTAGTACACATATTGTGCATCCAGATGAAACTTTCATCAAGCGGTAGCTCAACGGCAAAAGCTGTGGCTCCACAAAATGAGCGTCACACGCCCGAACAGGGACTTGAACCCTGGACCCTCAGATTAAAATCTGATGCTCTACCGACTGAGCTATCCGGGCTCCACAACAGTAATTTACAAGTAGGCAAGGTTGGGTTGTGGTCGGCGCAGACCTTTACAGTACACTAAAGTTTACCGTGAGATGGGGTTTTAAGCTTATGGTTGGTGTGGATGTTGCTAAAACACGACAGGTTACTTTGAGGTTGGGTTTATGGTTTTTGTAGGTGTAGACATCAGTACAACACAATAGTTTGGACTTCATGTCATGTAGGAGACATTAAATAGATCAATGATAACTGCAGAATGTCTTTCTGCTGTTGTGGCAATGAATGGACACTCAACAATTGAAAAGATTCCTTCCATGCCTTAGAAGCGTGACTTGATCAGTACTTATCTACACAGCATGCTGGCATCAAAGATCCTATTTCTCTTATATCATATCCCTAGTCTTCCACACTTTAGGAAACGTAAACATTCAGGACGTGCCATTAGCACAGCCTGCACTAAAAGAAGGCTGGAGATAACGGATGGCAACACAGAGTGCGACACCAATGTCACCTTGAAAAGCCTGCCGTGACCCGGATTCGAACCGGGGTTGCTGCGGCCACAACGCAGACTACTAACCACTATACGATCACAGCGAACTAAGAAACAGCGAGAACACTCTGTTGTTTTTCTCCTCCTACCAGCACAACGCTTTTCCCAAGAAACAATAGAAATGCAAACAATTGATGACTGCTGCAATTTTAAAAACGGAGAGGACGTAGTCGGCAGGATTCGAACCTGCATGGGGAGACCACAATGGATTTCTAGTCGATCACCTTAACAATTGGCCACGACTACAAGACTGCCTGTACTGCCATTTCTTTATGCCTAGTACACATATTG
>NC_141024.2:63225000-63347500 GCF_052040795.2 Danio rerio | reverse complement strand
CATTCAATGATCAATTGACAAAAGCGCAGCACAATAATAAAGCAGAATTCAGTGTTAAATGACTTGAAATATGATGGAGATCTTCATCTTCTGTCAAATGCCTCTTCATCATCTCCAAACATTGCTAAGTTGGAGAGCAGTGAATCCAGACCAATCTGCAGTCCTCCTCACCCTTTGGAAGCTTCGTCGGTTTGTGTTATGTTTATTGTTCATAATACTTCAGTTATAAAGGATTAGTTTAGGAGTTTTTTGTCATTTGCTTTATTTGAGTTTGTTCAACATGTGATTGTCACTGGACTATATCAGAACCAGCATCACTGTCTGCTGATCACTTTTATTGCCTGATATTTTGTGTTCATGTTAGTTTAGAAGCAGAAAAGAGCCAGATTACAAGATATGTGAGATATTTGCCAGAAACATCTTTGTTATGTCCACATTGTGAATGTAAATTGATATTGTTTATTTTCTTCCTGTTTATAGTTTTACTCGGCCCTTATTAAAGTGTGATAAAGGACATTCTGTGTCTGTAAAGTTAATGAGGGAGAGATTAAGTTGCTGTTAAAGTATACGCAGGACGTATTTGGAGAACAGTACACACACATCTCTGAGCTGATACTGTACAGTTCTTCAGCAGAAATGTAGAGAACAAGTTTCACTGCTCAACTACAATGCTGAAACTGTACAGTGTTAATATGAGATATAATATCACGTTTAATGTGAGAACTGCCCCAGTGCACTGACATATTTAACAGGTTTGATTAATATCTGGACACTAGAAGAGCAGTGAAGTATCAAAGTATCTGTATTCACAATAAAAAAGGCAGTGCTGCTCCACATACTTGAGTTTGTCCAGTGTGTAGTTTGGATCCTCCAGTTGTTCAGAGAGCAGCTTGACTCCTGAATCTCCTGGATGATTGTAGCTCAGATCCAGCTCTCTCAGGTGTGAGGGGTTTGAAGTCAGAGCTGAAGACAGAAAACCACAGCCTTCCTCTGTCACCATACAGCCAGACAATCTACAAACACAAACAGTCCACATCATATTTGTTTGACAGAGAGATATCACTGAGAAAAAGTCACGAGTGCAGCTTGATATTTTCTGCTGTTGTTTTCTGCAGGTACAGTACTTTATACATTTCTGTTCATTCTGCCCTGGGCCTTTCTTCTGTCAGAAGCGTCATTGTATTAATTGATGGAAAAGCGTTTACCTCAGTATTGTCATCTTACAGTCGGGACTCTTCAGTCCACCAGAGAGAAGCTCCACTCCTGAATCCTGCAGGTCATTGTTACTTAGGTCCAGCTCTCTCAGCACACCGTTTGAGGATTGTAGAGCTGAGGACAAACTCTCACAGGACTGAGGATTGAATTTGCACAAGACCAATCTGTGCAAGAAGAACACAGACTACATTAGTGTGACTTTTAGTAATTGTGTATATGTAACCACAGTGGAAGGACATGTGTCACTATAATACACTATCATCTTCTGCAGCACCACCTTTTGGACACTGGTACATCTGGACTGACTGTATTTGTCATAGAGGTGCATGAACCAAACCCTCACCCCAGTACAGTGACACTTCAGAATGAATGCATATACCGATACACTTTTAATGCATATCAGTCAATCAGTTGTTTGAACTCAGACCTTAGTATCTCCAGTTTACAGTGTTGACTCTTCAGTCCAGCAGAGAGAAGCTTCACTCCTGAATCCTGCAGGTCATTGTTACTCAGGTCCAGCTCTCTCAGAACACAGTTTGAGGATTGTAGAGCTGAAGACAAACTCTCACAATGCTGAGCGGTGACATTACACATGACCAGTCTTGAGAAAGAAGACAGATTACATTAATATAGTTAGTAATTCCACTGATGTAATAATACATTTAAAATTAGATATCAACCAATAAATCAGGTGCATGAACTCAGACCTCAGTGTGCCCAGTTTACAGTCTGGACTCTTCAGTCCATCAGAGAGCTTCTTCACTCCTGAATCCTGCAGGTCATTGATACTCAGGTCCAGCTCTCTCAGCACACAGTTTGAGGATTGTAGAACTGAAGACAAACTCTCACAGCACTGAACAGTGAGATTACACATGCACAGCCTGAGAAAGTAGAGAGATTACATTAACAGTGTGATTTTTAGCAAATCAACAAATGTAATAATATATATATATATATATATATATATATATATATATATATATATATATATATATATATATATATATATAGCTTTCAAATTAAAGCTGTCAACTGTCAGCTTTATTTGAGGGTATTTATATCCACATCAGGCGAATGATTTAGGAATAACAACAGTTTGCATTTGTGCCTCTCACTTGTTAAAGGACCGAAAATAATTGGACAATTGGCTTCTAATCTTTTTAATGGCCAGGTATGTGTTATTCTCTAATTATCCTAATTACAATGAGCAGATAAAAGCTCCAGAGTTCATCTCAAGTGTGCTATTAGCATTTGGAATCAGTTACTGTCAACTCTCAAGATGATATCCAAAGAGCTGCGAGTATCATTCAAGCAAGCCATAATTAGGCTGAAAAAAAAGATAGCAAAAACATCAGGCATGGCCAAAACAACTGTTTGGAACATTCCTAAAAGAAAAAAAAAAAAACGCACCAGTAAGCTTAGCAACACCAAATGACCCTAAGAGAAGACTGCACCAGAGTCAATACAGGGGGTTCAGCACAAGATGTAAACCATTGGTGAGCCTCAAACACAGGAGGGCCAGATTAGAGTTCTGAAAAAGCCTTCACAGTTCTGGAACAACATCCTATGGACAGATGAGATCAAGATCAACTCGTACAAGAGTGATGGGAAGAGAAGAGTGTGGAGGAGGGAACGAGCTGCTCATGATTACTTGCATTGAAGCATGGTGGTGGTAGTGAGATGACTGTCAATGGAACTGGTTCTCTTGCATGTATTGATGTTGTGATGCTGACTAAAGCAGCAGAATGAATTCTGAAGTGTTTCAGGCAATATCTTCTGCTCATATTAAGCCAAATGCTTCAGAACTTATTGGACAGCGCTTCACAGAGCTGTTGGAGAATGACCCAAAGCATACTGCAAAAGCAACCAAAGAGGTTTTGAAGGGAAAGAAGTGGAATGCTATGCAATGGCCAAGCCAATCACCTGAACTGAATCTGATTGAGCATGCATTTTATATGCTGAAGATAAAACTGAAAGGAAAATGCCGCAGGAACAAGCAGGAACTGAAGACAGTTGCAGTAGAGGCCTGGCAGAGCATCACCAGTGATGAAACTCAGCGTCCGCTGATGTCGATGCGTTCCAGACTTCAGGCTGTAATTGACTGCAAAGGATTTACAACTAAGTATTAAAAGGGGAAAGTTTGACTTATGATTATTACTCTGTCCAATTACTTTTGGACCCTTAAAATGTGGAAGACACCTATGCAAACTGTTGTAGTTCCTACACCGTTCACCTGATTGGGATATAAATACCCTCAGATTAGATCTGACAGTCTGCAGTTAAAGCGCATCTTGTTTGTTTAATTTCTAATTGTGTTGGTGTATAGGGCCAAAAATGTTAGAATTGTGTCAATGTTGAAATATTTATGGACCTAACTGTATATCTATCAATCAATCAGGTGTTTGAACTGAACCTCAGTGTCTCCAGTTTACAGTGTTGACTCTTCAGTCCATCAGAGAGCTTCTTCACTCCTGAATCCTGCAGGTCATTGTTACTCAGGTCCAGCTCTCTCAGCACACAGTTTGAGGATTGTAGAGCTAAAGACAAACTCTCACAGCACTTAACAGTGAGATTACAGCTCTGAAGCCTGTGAGGGGAAAACAGAAATAATGATTTTGCATTTATCTATTAATCCAGAGCAGAGACAAAACATTTAAATGTTGTCTTTTAGTTTGAGCAAAGGTAAAATCACAATATGGACTCTGTAAATACTGAATTTAAGGGAGAATACAAGGCTGTAAAATAAACATAAATGTATTCTTTACCTAACAATTGAGAGTTTATAGTGATAATTAATTATTAGTTATCATTATTAAAAATTTCTCGTTTTCCAAACTCTTTTTAACATATTAGAGTTATCAGTTTTGAAATGCAAATCATTTATATTTATATTCTATCTATCTATCTATATATATATATATATATATATATATATATATATATATATATATATATATATATGTGTGTGTGTGTCTGTGTGTTTGTTAAAAGAAAGACGAGATTATAAAAGTAAAAAAAATAATCTAATTATTGAAAAGAATGTCTGAAAATGGAGTAAACATAAGCAGAAATAGTCTGTGCTGTTTCTGCACTGCACAAATATGACTCATGGGCTGCAGATGTGTTGCAAATCGATGTGTGAAGTGGGCATAAGTGTATCCAGAAAATTACAGTGCTCTTGTGGTGTTTTTGACCACTGGTATCAGTCTCATCAGTGCTTCATCAGATCTTCTGTATTTCTGCAGTTCAAACTTCTCTCGAGTCTCTTCTGACATCAGGAGCACAAACACCAGACCCGACCACTGAGCAGAGGACAGATCCTGTGATGTGAGATTTCCAGAGCTCAGACTCTTCTGGAGTTCCTCCACAAAGTCATCCTTCAGTTCATTCAGACAGTGGAAGAGGTTGATGGTCCTCTCTGCTGATTTCTCCTTCTCTATTTTCTCTTTGATATAGTCAGTCGTGTTTTTGATGTTCTCAGGCTTGAGCTTCAGTCCTGGCAGGAGCTCCTTCAGGACACTCTGATTAGACTCCAGAGAGAGACCCAGCAGGAACCGGAGGAAAAGGTCCAGGTGTCCGTTCTTGCTTTGTAAAGTCTTCTTGACTGCATCCTTATGAAGTTTAAACAGGGTCTTTGTAGAGAGTTTCCATGTCAGTTCCTGTTTCCTGGATTCAAGAAATGGATTTGCTTTCTTGTCTTTGTAAGTGAAAAACACATAGAGAGCAGCAATGAACTCCTGAACGCTGAGATGAACAAAACTGTAAACCTGTTCCCCTGAAATGGGGTTTTCCTCCTGAAACATTCGAGTACATAATCCAGAGAATACAGACCCTTCCTTGACATCTAGTCCACACTTCTCTAGATCTGTTTTGTAGAAAATCAGTTGTCCTTTCTGCAGCTGTTCAAAGGCCAGTTTCCCAAGCTTCAGAACAATGTCATCAAAAGACCAGGCTTTAGGTTCAGAATCTTTGCTGTATTTTTCTTTCATCTGTTGCTTTTGAGACAGTAAGTAGCTGGTGTACATCCCTGTGAGAGTTGTGGGTGTTTTTTCATTGCTCTCTTGACCCAGCAGAGGCTGAAGAACAGTGAGAGAAATCCAGCAGAAGACGGGGATGTGGCACATGATGTACAGACTCCTGAATTTCTTGATGTGGCTGATAATGTTTCCAGCAACCACAGGACTGCTGTTTTTGATGAAGTACTGCTCCTTCTGCTCATCATTGAATCCTCGCACCTCAGTTACCTGATCAATGTAGGTTTGGGGTATCAGACTGGCTGCTGCTGGTCTGGATGTGATCCAGATGAGAGAAGAGCGAAGCAGCTTTCTCTTTAGGAGATTTGTTACTATCTTACTCACTGTCATTTCCTTATTAATATCTGTATAGCCATCATCCTCTTCAAAGTTCAATTCAAAGCGATATTCATCCAGTCCATCAAAGATGAACATGACCTTGCCTTGTTCTTCAGGAAGAGAACTCAGTTCTGCCGATCTACTAAAGAAGTACTTGTTAATCAGACCTATGAGACTGTACTTTTCTTCTTTAATCAGATTCAGTCTACGGAACGGCAGTGGAAATATGAAGATTATTTCCTGATTGTCTTTTCCGTCAGCCCAGTCAAGGATGAATTTGTTGACAGAGACAGTCTTTCCCACTCCTGCTATCCCCAGTGTCAGGACTCTTCTGTTTTGTCGACCTGTGTCAGGCTGGACTTTAAATATGTCGTTACACTTGAGTGGTTTATCCTTGGCTGTCTGTTGTTTGTGTTTTGACTCCATCTGCATCACCTCATGGTCATTCTCTCTTCCTCCTGTCTTGTTCTCCACCATATATAGATCAGTGAAAATATCATCCAGGTACTTCTGGTGACCGGTCTGTGAATTACCAAGCAATATCTGCTCATATTCCTCTTTTAATTTCTTCTTGAGTTCATGGCTGATGTTTGTGTAATTAAGAGGAGTTTTACTGTTCTCAGAAGTTGCACCTTTACAACAGAGAGGAAAAAAAAAAAACAATAAAGTAAAACATGATTATGCCCCGTGCTTCACTTTATGAAAAAAGCACAATTACACATATAAACAAATTAAGATGAACAAAGAATAATATATAAAAAATATATAATTGTTGATCATATGAAATTCAGACACCCATTTACATGCATTAGCACTATGATTGACCAACACTGTTGTCCATAGGAATACTGAATTTAAGACTGTTCATCTGAAGCTTTGCAATAAATTTTATGACAGTACATCTGACCCACAAACCACTGCTAGGACAGGGTTTTAACATGGAATCAAACTAAATAACATTTCTAAATTTTGACAAGGAACTAACCAATACCTTGCTTCTGTGTTTTCTCCAGCTCTTCAGCTAATTGATTCTGCTTTATTTTCCTCAGGGTGTCCACTGTGATCTTCACAGCTCTTTCTGGTCCAAAACATGACACCATCTTATCCACTGTATCCAACCTGTCTGCATTCTCCATTTCAGCTTTTGAAATCTCATCATGGTTATTCACTAAGCACCGCTGAAATTTCTTTAGTTCAGCTTCTAATAGTTCATCCAGTGAGTTGTCGAGCAGCTGTTTAACATTCGCCATGGTGCTTCACCTATTCACAGCTACAGGACAAGAGCAACAACATCTGCATTAGTTTCACAATTAACATACGGACCTAAGCATTTATTTCTTGTTTGAATAATGAAATTAACCACAAAGTAGAAACTTGACATTTCAAATTTGACCATTTTGAAAATTGTCACTATTTTAAGTGGCTCTTACTAACCAGGAATTAATGTAGATGCTTGGTTGTCTACCTAACTTGTGTCTTTGGCTGAAGCTCTTTAACTTCTTCCTGAATCATCATACAGAAGTGCTTATTTGGATGTTGAACTGTTTAAACCACAATCATTTTAGAAAACTAAGAAAGCCAGTTAAAAAAAGACTTCAGAAGACAGGTAAGACTGGTGGAGTTTCACACACATTTGACGACTGTTAAAAGCATTCTACATTTGTAAGTAAAAATGCCCATCACTGTGGTGGTACCCTAAAAGGTAACTTTCTGTACCTCTAGTTTAGATCTTATAATTCATAAAGGGTACAAAATAGAGGACTGTTGTGTACCTTTAAATGTACAATTATATTTAATGTACCTTATTGTTGCATTTTTTTCTGACTGTGTTGTAGAATTATTAAAAAAAGTGAATACTGAAAAAAACTGACGACTAATATACAAGCTCAAGAGATGTACATGTACATGCTCAGAATCCTCTGAATGAAAAACTTTTTTGACACACATGGCCACAAAGACAGCAAGATCCACTGGCAAAGGGGCTGCAAGAGCTGCCAAATCCCCTGTCACTCAAAGAGCTGTCAAATACTCCAGAGTTGACAGATCATCTTCCCGAGTACTCGGAGAGGGTGCCAGATCCTTCAGAATTCTCTGAATGGTGGGCACCAGATCCTCTACAATTCCCCAAATGTCGGGCACCAGATCCTCATGAATCCTACAAATGGCCAGAGCCACCACCTGAGTCTCACAAATGGCTACCAGAGCCATGTGTTTTCCCAGAGCCGTGTGACTTCTCAGAGCCATGTGATTTTTTTCTAGAGCCGTATGAATTCTCAGTGTCTCCTGATCCTTATTCTCCTTATCCACATGGGTTATCTGAACTGCCACGCTCCAGGCCCTCCACAGCTTCATGTATAGAACAAAATCAATGCCAAAAGTCTTGAATTAAAAAGCTTGTTGAATAGCACAAACTGAAAAAAATAATGCACCTTATTAACAAGTTCTTGCACTTTAATGACTTGAATTCCAGGATTTGTATTTTTAGGTCCTGAAATTTAACATAGCTGTTTATTTAAGCTGTGAATATTTCAATAAAAAATATTTCAAACACGTTTTCATACTTAAAACTTCAATAATTCATAATCAATTTTCAGATTTCACTTACAAAATATTCAATACCCTTTAAAATACGATGTACAATATTCAAAAGGTACTTTTCAGTTCATTTTATTTCAGTTCAAATATTTGCTTCCAGAAATTCAGTGGTTCATATTTGACTGTTAAAATTCAACATTACATCCGGGAACTGCAGGAGAAGCAATAGATTGCAGACTGAAGATCACCAGCTGCTCTAGCTGGAGATGGAATAATGTAAGATTTTTAATCCCGTAAACAGGCGAGAAAAAAGCTAATAAAGGCACAAAAGTAGAATTTAATATTAATATCAATGCCTTGGACATTATAAATAATAAAAAGTATGAGTAAAATTATTAAATGAGGTTTTAGTCATCGATATTTGCCCTTATGTAACGGAAGCCAGCTGGTGATCGCGTAAAGCTCACTCCTCTAATCCAGCGACAGACGTTCTGCAATCTTTAGCATCCTCGGAGCATTTGACTCCCATGCCGGCTCGCTCCCTGTTCGGATTGGTGCGGTTACTTGCACATAAACTGTCTTTTGATGAATATGATGTTACACATTCTCTATCTTTATTAACTCATTCTTCCATAGACGCGAAGTATTATATTGACAGCTAAAGAATATAAACGTAAGAGAAACAGGAGAGGAAATATTATAATAATAATACAAAATAGGTAAACATTGCCAGGGCTAAGAACAATTACGAACAAAGATATTCAAAACCAGAGAGATTTTATGAGAATGTCACACAAAACAGTTTACTTGGAACTGTTAAACAGAGAGTTCAGGTATGATTTAAGATTGGTTAAGTATGGGACGTGTAATTTAAAATAATTTAACATAGCGAGACATTACATGATAACAATATATAAATTTAGATATAATAACAAGCCATGGTCGACCAGAGCTCAAACAAACCTTGTCGTCATCTTGGTGTACAGCCAACAA
This sequence comes from Danio rerio, assembly GCF_052040795.2. Lineage (NCBI taxonomy): Eukaryota > Metazoa > Chordata > Actinopteri > Cypriniformes > Danionidae > Danio > Danio rerio. The sequence goes on along the minus strand of NC_141024.2, from coordinate 63,338,405 downwards.
AATCTGCTGTTTTACGACACCATCTAAAAGTGTGAGCTGATTCACTTTTTCCAGAGAGCTTATAATCGTGTCTATATTTGGAATAATGAACTACTTGAGCTCATATTAATAAGGTGCTCATGGTCATTGAAGCGCTCTGATATCTGATCCTTTCAGAAAGAGACAAACGCGAGACTGGAGTAGGAAAAAAGAAAGGAGAAGCTGGAAAAACAACAACAAATGACGAACCTGCAACCTAAAATATGACCAAACTTCACCATGTTTAACTAGTATCACCACCTTTTGAACTATTATGAACTCAGAATGAGGGAATTACTCTCTAACAGAGGTTACATGTGCTGCTGAAGATTACAGACACTTATGAGAGGTTTGCTCTGTCTGCTGTGTGTAGTTTTTTTCTGCCATTAGTAACATCTTGGACACTGTTGGACACTCTTGGGTCTGTATGTGTTCATACATGTTGCATTTATTTATTTATTTTATACAGTTGCAGACGTTACAGCAGACTACATGTTCACATTGATCTGATGTTATAATCAAATCATGTTGATAGAAAGGTTAGTAATGGTAAGACGTGCTTCTCATAATGATATGTGAATGACCCGTACGGCTTTACTGTGACATTTCCTTGAGTAAAAATGACGTTGTCTGAATCTTTCTATCACAATTTACACCACGCCCACCAAAAGGCATTGAAAATGCAATCCTGATAAAGGTGACCCGTACTGTACTGTACTGTACCTCTCAGTGAAAACGGGCCATTAGCTGCTAGGATCCACTCCTACTGCAGACATATCACTCTGTTCCTCAATTACAAAGCCAGAAGATTCCAAACTTTTCTCAGGGCAACATACAAACCTGCTACCTGGAGGTCATTACCTAAAGCATCTCCACATAAGTAAAAGACCAGCACCTTCAGCTCAATCTAGCTAAATCAGAACACTTTGTCCTGCCTGCAATTCTGACTACACATCATATCTTCATGATCAAACTGGAGTCTGCTACAATTAACCCTTCCCATTCAGTCAGGAATCCTGGGGTGATCTTTGATGACCAAACACAGCACAATTATGTAATCATGAACACTTTGAGATGTTCAATAAAGTCAATCTGAACCCTTGATTTATAATCCAACAATGGCTGCATAATTTTGATCTCAAACAATTGGGAAAAAAATGTTTGTGTTTATTTTCATTTTATTGTACTTTTGAAGGGGGCAGCATAGTAGCGCAGTGGGTAGCATGATTGCCTTACAACAAGAAGGTTGCTGGTTCGAGCCCCCGGCTGGGTCAGTTGGCATTACTGTGTGGAGAGCTTGTTTCCCCTATGTTGGCATGGGTTTCCTCCGAGTGCTCTGGTTTCCACCACAGTCCAAACATATGCGCTATAGGGGAATTAATTAATTAAATTGGCCGAAGTATACAAGTGTGAATGTAGGAGTGTATGAGTGTTTCCAAGTACTGGGTTGCAGCTAGAAGGGCATCTGCTGCGTAAAACATATGTTGGATAAGTTGGTGGTTCATTCCACTGTGGCAACCCCTGATTAATAAGGGGACTAAGCCGAAAATAAAATAAATGAATGAATGTTCTTTTGAAAATGATTTTCATTACTTTAGAGGAGAATTTGTTAGTTTGTCTTCTACCTATGTTTTGAGAAATGTCATGATCTCTGAAATGTACAGGTTTAATAGTATTTAGACAAATAAAAATGTATAAATAATGCAAAACAGGTGACAGTTGTAGCCACAGCAGTTGTTTATCATCAAAATCAGTTAAGCAGAAACACTTCAGGCAAACACATGAAACCGGTCTGACTACTCAAACTCTTTTGGGTTTTCAGCTCATGTATCTACACATAAAATTATGTGAATCCACTGTAAAATAAGCTAAATGCATTCATAAATACTGTTATTGCAGTTTGAGTTTTCTGCATTCTGTAGCTTCAGTAAGGGCGCACTCACACTATGCTATCCGAACTGTGCCAGGCCTGTTTCCCTGTACATTTGAGAGGTTTTAGTGCTTTGAATCATGTCAAAAGTGGCTCATCTGTTTGGCAAATTATCTGACTGTGTGTCACTTCATATCAAACGACTAAAATGATATATTTAAAGAAATGTTCACTGTGCTGAGCTTAATAAACACTCATAAACACACAGATCACTCATAAACACACAGATTTTAGTATCAGAATAAGAAGGTTTTTGCTTTCTGTGATCCTCTTCCAGAAACGCACTTGACATTAAAAGGTGTAAATTAAATCCTCAGAATGTCTTCATCTCAGCAGTAAAGTCTCAGTAAACACAAAGAGATTACTGACGGATAATCAGATGACAATATAAATGATATAAAGCACAGAAAGAGCAAACTCTCACCTCAAATAATGCCTGCAGATCTTTCTGTTCCTCCGCTGAAAAGTTGAATTGAACAACAGATCTGAAAATTCTTTCACGTCACAACCTGTTTGCGACATGAGGAAAAAACCAGTCAGATGAGAAATACAGACACACAAGTAGATAAGAATAGAAGATAGCAATGGAGGCTTTGCTCAGCTGGTAATAGCAGTGTTGACAGTACAAAAGTAAAGCAGTCACTTTAATACAACATGTCACTTTTCCAAATGTGCTATATATTGTACTTGTTATAATCTCAGTAACACAAATTACAATGAATGAATTTTAGCCCCAGTTAAGTTGTGGGTTTCATATTGTCCCTGATGGCAAGTGTGTAGAGTTTAAAATAGAAAAACAGTAAAAGTAGCACAACAATGATAAAGCTGTTCAAAAGGCTTCAATAAGCTGTAATTTGAATACGTTTCAGACAGTATTGATCTCTGTAACACTACAGCAAAGCCAGACACAGCTTCATCACTGCAGGATGGCAGACATGTTGCTCAGCCTTTGAGCTTATTTCAGCTGATTTCATCTAAGCCTGTGACTGGAGTCAGTTGAAGTGTTTGTGTTTCTCTTCAGTGATTCTGCTTATTAACAGCAGGTCTTCATCATCAGTGCATCATTTAATTGCCTGATTAACTCAATGTAGAGAGGGAGCAGACAGACTCTGGGCTGAGGAAATGTTACTCAGAGGAGTTGTGTGGTACTGTGTAATTCAAACACAGCTTGTGCGCTGATCTGAGGTATATTTAGCAGATTTTGTAAGATATACAGTTTAATATATAAAACAAACCATGCAATGTAACAGCCTCACCAATATCTTTTCAAGCATCAACCAGTGTCTTGGAAATAAAAGCTCTGTACAAACCCAGTACTCATATTTATCTGTTTACTCTACAGCACAATAATCTCTTGAAAGCTGTGCTGTTTAAACCTTTACAGTATACTGGATATTCAAGGTCTGTTCTTCAACATCCTCATCAGATTCTGATTAAACTTTCTTCATCCTGTGCAGAAAAGCAAGAAGATTATGGTCTCTATTACCAGTGATCACATGACTACTGCCTCCAGGGTGAACTCCAGAATGCTGTAAAGCTGACGCCAGTGCCTCTTCCTCAGATGTCCTGTACTTTTCTATTGTACTTTTGAGCGTTGGTGGATTTCCTAAAGCACATACAGGATGATCCACACCAGGGGTGTCAAACTCAAGTCCTGACAGAGTCAATAATCTGACAGACTATCAGATGAACCACTGCTAGATCTGGGTTATAAGTGAATATCTTGTGGAACTGATCTGCAAACTTTATTTAATCACAGTAAATGTCTCTCTGTTCTATTAAATGAATAAAACACATTACACATGAGAATCTGACTTTAATATTAGATTAACTCTAGCAAACTCTTCAAATGCTGAAGGAAAGTCAGACTTCCTGCTGAATGTTTACCCTGTCAGACGATGTTTTGATGAACACAAACCTCTCGCTGGGCGAAGCAGTGGCGCAGTAGGTAGTGCTGTTGTCTCACAGCAAGAAGGTCGCTGGGTCGCTGGTTCGATCATCGTCTCAATTGACGTTTCTGTGTGGAGTGTGCATGTTCTCCCTGCGTTCGCGTGGGTTTCCTTCCGGGTGCTCCGGTTTCCCCCACAGTCCAAAGACATGCGGTACAGGTGAATTGGGTAAGCTAAATTGTCTGTAGTGTATGATTGTGTGTGGATGTTTCCCAGAGATGGGTTGCGGCTGGAAGGGCATCTGCTGCATAAAAACTTGCTGGATAAGTTGGCGGTTCATTCCGCTGTGGCAACCCCGGATTAATAAAGGGACTAAGCCGACAAGAAAATGAATGAATGAATGAAAAAAAAACTCTCGCTGCTGAATGTAGAGTCTGAATGAGTTCAAATTAACTGTTCTGATGGTCTGCTGTATTTGATCATAACAGTACAGAGTACAGTAAGGGTTATCATGTCTGTAGAAGCAGAGATAATGACACACACAGATCTGGAGATCCTGGAAACACACTGTACTATTTACAGCTCAGAGGATGTGAAATCAGACTGGATTGATTATGTTTGATGAATAATAGTGCAGCTAACCCTCACTGATAATCCTGATATCATTCACAGCTCATATTAAGCTGGACTCAATAAAATATTTTCTCCAGCTGATTTCACTGAATATACTCTATACATACTGTGATGTTTGTGTCCACCAGTGATGTGTCTTCATAAGTGTGCAGTTTCATTGCTTCAGAAACAAGTATTCAGTAGAAGAATGAAGCAGTCCTTTAAAAAAAAAACCTGTTTTGTAAGTATTGTGCATTCCTCAAAATGTTTCTTTACGTTTCGCTGCACTTCTTTTAGCAGAAAACACAGATGAAAACTCAGCTTTAATGACACACGACAGCAGCTCAATGTCCCACTCTTTATAAGTGATAAAACACTGGAAAATGCAGTCTCTATAACGTAATAGTCTCTATTACGGGTCCTTCTCAATTCATTTGACACATTAGTTTAAGTAACAAATCACACTATTAAATACTGGCTTATTACCTGTCATTTTGTAACATATTAACAGTTGATTAGCAATTATGAAGTGTGTTCTCATTCTACATTCCTAATCCTACCCAGTTTCTAAACCCAACTGGGTCATTCCTACTATCCGGTGCCATTTGAGTCCCCGAGGCATATTATGGTACACAACATTAAAAACTGCAATAAAAAAATCCCTTAAAGCTTGTCAGATAGGGTTATGCCATTCCCACCACAGAACGCAATGATGCGTACCCTAAATTAAATGAAATTTAAAATAATTACTAATAGTAAAGAATTACTATTTTCACAGTAAAATCATCAGAGTAAAATTTACTCAGTTCAGAGAACATTTTCTCCCTCTCTAAATTGAGCAAAATTTACTCAGCAGCAGAGTTAAAGTTAATGAGACAATGATGGGTTTAATTAAGTGATGATTGAGCACTGATGATGAACACCTGCTGTTAATAAGCAGAAACAGAAGAGAAACACAAAACTACATTTACATTCAGTCACAGCCATTCATAAAATAAACTAAATAAAACACATCAAATCTTTCAAAATCTCAGCAGAGCATCCCTAAGCAACCCCACAAACAGCAGCTTTACTTATTAACAACCTGTTTGGCCTTATTTCTGCCACACAAAATTACATATAGTGATAATATTGTAACGAGGAGACTGACACGGAGGGATCCATTTGCAGTATTTATTAAGTCACACTTAATCAACATACAACACGCACGACTGTGCGAACATACAACATACACCTCAATGAGTATGGGCTGGAGATGACAGACACAGAGGGATTACCAGGCATGGGTCAGAGGCAGGCAGCGTGATTCAGAGTCCGTATAACAGGCTTTGGTCAAGGGCAGGCAGCGAGTATCAGAGTCCGTGTAACAGGCTTTGGTCGTGGGCAGGCAGAAGACAGAGCAGAGTCAGGAAACGGGTTGAAGTAGTAAACGGGAGATCAGGCAGGATAGAACGCTCAGAAATGCTGGCCGGGGCTAAACAAGACTTCGCACAGATGAGAGAGTGTGAGCTGCTTTTAAAGGGTACGTGGGTCATTAGCGGAATGGAGATCAGGTGTGCTGGAATCAGAGGGAAAGGATGACGTAATGTTAGAAGTCCGGAGATGGTGGCCTCTGCTGGCCAGCGAGGGGAATGACTGGGACCGAGTCGGTGACAGAGCCCCCCCCCCCCCCAACGAACGGCTCCTGAAGTGAGGCGAGTCTCGACGCCGGGGTCTTCCACGGGGGCGAGGGGCCGGCATATCCGGATGTTGTAAGTGGAACTCTTCCAGTAGTGTTGAGTCAAGAATGTCCTTACGGTTGATCCATGATCTTTCCTCCGGGCCGTACCCCTCCCAATCGATGAGGTATTGGAGTTGTCCACCCCGGCGTCTGGATCTCAGGATTTCGTGGATCTGGTAGGCCTCCTCTCCATCGATCATGAGAGGCGGGGGACCCTGTTCACCGGCTGCCACCTCCCTATCCGCCTCGGCTGGACCAACAGCAGGCTTGAGCAGAGAGACATGGAAAGTGGGAGAAATACGGTATTGATCAGGGAGTGTCAGTCGGAACGAAACAGGAGATATTTGTTTGTTTATTTGGAAAGGACCCACGTACCTGGGGCTGAGCTTCTTGCAGGGTAGTCTGAGGCGTAAGTCACGGGTGGAGAGCCATACCCACTGTCCTGGGGAATACGTGGGACCAGGACGTCGGTGTCGGTCGGCTTGTTCCTTGAAACGCCGTACGGCGTGAGAGAGATGGGTGTGAGCTGCGTTCCATACTTCCTCGCAACTTTTGAACCAAGTATCTACAGCGGGAAGTTCAGTGGTCTCGCCGGACCAGGGGAAGAGAGGAGGTTGGAAGCCTAGGACGCACTGAAATGGAGTCAAACCTGTTGATGCCTTTCTCAAGGAGTTTTGAGCGTATTCTGCCCACATGAGGAATTTAGCCCATTCAGCCTGATTGGAATGACAGTATGTGCGGAGGAATCTGCCGATCTCCTGATTCAGACGCTCTGTTTGGTCGTTGGATTGGGGATGGTAGCCGGATGTTAGGCTAATGTTCACCTGGAGATTCTTAAAGAAGGCGGACCAGAGTCGGGAGGTAAACTGGGACCCTCGATCCGATACGATGTCTTCAGGGAGACCATAATATCGGAACACAAATTCGCAGAGCAGTTCGGCCGTTTCCATGGCTGTAGGCAGTTTGGCTATGGGAATAAGGCGACAGGATTTAGAAAATCGGTCCACTACAGTGAGGATGGTGGTGTTTCCTTGCGATAGAGGTAAGTCGGTGACGAAATCTATGGCAATGTGTGACCAGGGACAAAGTGGCACCTCCAGGGGTTGGAGCAGTCCAGCTGGACGGTGACGGGAGTGTTTGGACATCTGATAGGGTGAGCATTTATTAATGAAATTGATGATGTCCTTATTTATAGATGACCACCAGTATCGGGATTGGATTAATTGTGCTGTGGCAGTGCTGCCTGGATGACCGGAGCTGGGGTGGTCATGTACCTCGGCGATGAGTCTTTCACGGAGTGCCGGGGGAACAAAGATCTTATTTTCAGGACAGGACTGTGGCGTGGAACTGTGTTCAGAGGCTTGTAGAATTTCATGCTCAATGTCCCACTGAATGGGAGTGATGATCAGGGGATCTTTGAGAATGGGCCCATCACCGTTGTAGGAACTCGTCGGCATATTGCAGTGGTCAACACAAGTTGAATGTGAAATCTTGGGCATCTACAATGGTCTCATTCATTGAACTAGCTTGCGGGCTTATACCATCAGGATAACAGAGCGCCAATTGATTTCGGGCTCCCCTGACCAGTACTTCTCCGCAGATGTTCTGGTACCCTTCAGCTAACTAGCCAATGATTAATTAAATCAGTTAAATTAAAAACAATGGCTCTTACAGGATCTTCAGCGGAAACCGTTTCACGAGACTTTTAAATGACTCCTGGTCATGTGCTCGCCTTGGGCACATCCTGCTAGATGCACAATTTCGTAGAGACAAAGATCTCTAGAATCATTAATGTATATGAATAAAAGACAATCTCTTAAAATGTTAGAACTAAGGCTGATGTATCTGTGAATAATATGCCATAATGTTCCTCATATGCTGTATATTCCAATCAACCAGGTTAATCAATGTGTTGTTTTAACCATTATAACAGAGTAAAAATGATCTGTATTTGTCTGAAATGTGTGATGTCTGGTATTGAACGAAAGCTAGTGACATTTGCAATATGTTGGTGTAAATGAAAAACTAGTAGTACAAACAGTATTCATCTTGTAACGTTTGATGTAAGATAGTTTCAATCTTGCAAGAGTTCTACCATGTGAAATCTACATGCAGTCTGTTAATTAATGACCTTTCCTACGTCAGTACGTGGCGTGGCCCTGCCCTTCATGGCAACTGCTCATTGGCAGACAGTGCCATGGGGACGAACCAGACCAGGTCACTTAAAAACGCCCTGCAACAAAGAAACTTTGCTTTTTGCATCAGCTAGCTTGCGCATGCTTTTGCTCTCTGCCCCCTTTCGCCTGCCCGGACACCGCGCCGCCACGCGATTGGGTCACCACGAACTTCCACGCAAACCTCTTAAGTTTCGGGACTCACGAAACTGCACAAACTTCCGCAAAACCGACTCTCAGCAGTCCGTCACCTAGGTAACCCAGGACAACAGCCATTCACGAGCGTGTGAATTCCATAGACGTCATCGAAGCGAGAAACTACCCAATCAGGAGCACAGTGTTTCCTCAAGGCCAGCCGGCGAGGGAGATTCGACTTCAGCAAAAAGGGCGCAAGTAACAAACTAATGTTGTCTCTTGCTGATCTTGTGCAGATTGATCTTAAGCAGTTAAAGATAAGCCATATCTCTGCTTTTATGGTTTCTCAGGTGTTATTCTAAGATCTTGCAAGAAGAATTAGAATTAATTTGGGATGTTGTCAACTCATTTTGCATCCTCTGAACTGCCTTTGTGTGTATGTGTGAATGTGTGTGTTTGTTTGTTGTTTGCTTATTACGTAGTTAGTTTCATTTATCGTAGTGTAGCTCAATAAATCTTTGTACTCATTTTGTAAGAACTGTGTTCTTGTTTATGTGCTTCTAAGTCATTGCCTCGAGCTGTAGATCTTGTTACCTTGCTAAAAGTTAACCCAATACTGTGTTATGTTATGATCGTTGGCCACGTAAATAATATAAATAAGATTGGTAAGATACGATGTCTTCTATTTGTGGGACAAATGGTAGATAAAGTGTGAATCTTTTGATCTGATTCAATCTGACTCATTTGAGTCAAATCAATGATTCGAATCTTCAGGATCCGATTCATTGAAATGAGCTAATTAATCCCTGATCGATATTAAAACGTAGGTTGATCCCCTACATATTAATGGTGGAGAATATTTAGGCACAGCATGATCTGACTTTTAAGCACAAAAACATTGTTTATCTTTTCTATTTTGTCCGGAAGAATAGATCAGAGACAGAGAAACAAAGTTGTTGTGTTACTGTATGATTTATTGTGGTACCCAGTGTGTTTAAACGCATGAATGCGCAACTCGAGTGCTTTTGAGAAAGCGAACTGCAGTAAATAGTTATTTGTCCACGAGACAAAAGCTATAAGTCGCTGTAAAGCGCACGGATTGAGAAACAATAAGCGTGTTCCTTATTCTTTCTCTTATAAGGCCTCCACAGATGATTTAAAGGTGCGTGTCCCAGCTTTAAAGACTAACTGTGCATTTCTCCCTGGTCAAACTAAGCACAGAGTAGCTAACTGTCTTTTGCCATTTAATTCACTAGCATCAGAGTTAGTGAACTCAGAGCACTGGGCTCGAGAGAGCGGCAGAGCGTATTCTTACGGGAGAACTGATCTTGATCAAGTAAAGTGTGCGTGATTGAATCCACGTGTGTCTTTGACTGTGAATAGTCTTGAGACAGAGCGCTAGGATCCGCCGAAATCTTAATAAGTGCTATATTCTGTTGAGCAGTGTGAAATGCGCCGCCATTTCACGTGTTGCATGTAAGCTGTGTGCATAACCGCATATTGGTTCATTCTGTGTACGTCGTCATAGTAACAGCCTCCCGAAAGTCCTAGGAGACTTTTCAGAGTATTCTCAAGTGTGCAGGCGCAGTCCTCCGCACTTGCATCGGCTGTAGACATTAGCACAAGGCTAAGCTAACTGAAGTTCACGTTGTTGCATTGAAGTGTGTGGTATGGCTATGCTATTTAGAATTAAAGGTTAGTGTAGTAGCGCTCTCCTTGTGGTTTTGAATGCAGTGTGTTAAATTGAAGTGACAACCTCATGCTAGCAAGAATTTGAATCTCGATTCTCACTCTTTATAGGCTATATGCCTTATTTCTCATTTTTCTCCCTTTCTTGGAAAAGGCTTTGACTAATGCAGATTTAGTAAACCCTAGTGTACGCGATCTCATCGCTGGCTTAATCACATTTGTCAAATGCTTTTCCTGCTGAACCTGGCCTGTTTTATAAATTCAAATGCTCATAAGTTGTTGGTTTATTAGCAATTAATTATACTATAACATAATGCTTTTAATTGCTCAATCAAATTAATGCTTAATGCTTAATTAATAGGGATGTAACGGTATCAGAATTTCACGGTACGGTAATACCTCGGTATGAATGTCACAATACGGTATTTATTGAATCATTTACAGGAAAAAACAAAACTTATGAAAATACTCCAAAAAAGTGCCAAAAGTGTCAATGACATACAAATTAGCCATCTATCTGTAAGCTTTGAAACAGGAACTTCAATTTTAATGACAAAAAAATATTAAACCATGTAAAAAAAGGTTTCAATTTAGTATTGTTGAAAACTCATCACATTCAACATTTAATCACTCACTCACTTAGAGATGGGTTTAAAGGAAAATTATCATATAAATATAATCTGGTAAAAGCTGGTATCTCTGGGTATTTACAATGTCCCCTGCAATAGAAAAAAACCCTCTCTATTCACTTTCTATTGTTTCTTTTAACTGTCTTCTTCCGAGTTGACTACCGCTGCCCTTTTGAGATTGTACCGGTGTGAATCATAAAAGCAGAGAATGTTAGAAACATTTAACAGATGCTGTAAAACTTAAACATTTTAAGTTAAAGTGATCTGACTCTCTACCCTTTCTCGCCATAGGACGCTACCTGATTAAGGATGAAACGAGAAGACAGGTGTTTTCAAATTTGATTTTAGATCTGCATCAAAAGTGGTCTACTTGGTGTATGGTGTCAATCCTAATGAGTAAGAAATCAATACTGTCATTATTATTGTACTTTCTTTCACAGCGGAGGAAATTTAATAACAATCACAGTCCTGGTGTTTAGAGCTCCCCATTTCCAACTTCCGGCCGAGAAGCATCCTTTCACATGCTTGACAGCTAAAGGAATCGTTCTCACTAGGAACCTGGAAGCAGCCAATTATCACTCTTCTCCTTATCAGTCTTCTTTTCTTTCTCTCTTCTCTAGCTGTCCTAACTGTGTGTGTTTACTGACTGTCCCCACAGAGACTACAAGTTAGATGCACGCCCCCTAGAGGATCACAGTCACAGAGAACAACACCCACTTGTTCATTCCACACTCAACAGTAGCTCACACCTGACATTACACCCTGACACTTTTTGTTTGCCATTTGTTTTTGTTTTCTTTTGTCCTTTTCTCTCTCTCTCCCCTCTAGGTCTGTGTCAGTGTCGGTTATAGGTCTTCCCCCTCACAGCCGCAAACATGGCTCGCCCTAAAGACCCTGTTGGCCACTGGAAGGACCTAGAAGCATGGCTAAGTGTTGCAACGGACAGCCTCCTCCCTAAAGCCGCCGAAAAGCTAAAGCATCTGACACAGGACCAGCTGGATGAGAACCTGAGCAGCCTTATGAAGCAAGACCCGAGCAAAAGCTACAATCACAAAGACCTAGCCAAGATCACAGGTACTTTGAGTCACGTCCTTATCGCCACCCTCAAGCTGAGTGACAGGCATTCCGCCCAGCTCCAGCACAAGCTGACACATGTGCAGACCCGCATCAACCAGCTAGAACTGGAGGCTCAGGAACGACGGGAACAGCCAGATGAGACTGATCAAACTGCCAAAGAGGAGATCGATAAACTTCAAGAGACTCTTGCCGCCACCACCCAAGAAATGGAGCAAGCCAAAGCCGACCATGCTGACGTTGCTAACAAGCTTGAGTATGTCGAACAGCTACTGGAAGAGGTAAATGCTGACTCTAAAGACAAGGACAGCAGAATCAAAGCCCTCGAAACTCACCTGAGTGAAGCTAGACATGAGGTCAGACGACTAACGCAGCAGCAGGACTACATCAAAGAAGAGTCCAACAGCATTAAAGATGAACCCAAGCATGCATATGAACTGACACACAATGAGAAAGCTGAGGGGTCACTGCCAAAACCCTCACCATCTCCTTCTGTTCCAGACAGCCACATATCACCATGTGGCCTGAACCTCAGAGACCTTGACAAGCTAGTCAAGAACCTGGGCAAGTTCAAGCCGAATTTGCTAGGTAGCCAAGATGTTCACGCCTATCTGCAAGACATTGACTTTCACCTGGAAATGAGACCCAATGTCACTAACAAAGATAGACTGTATTTGCTCAGAGCAACCTCCAGCCCTGAAGTGTGCAGATTCCTGGACCGTCAGCCAGCTCACACAAAGACTGACTACCTCCTGCTCCGAGAAGCCCTCATCAGAGAGTTTGTTGACATCGAGTCTGAACAAGGACTTGTAGCTGCCCTGGAGACAAAGCAAGGTCGCCATGAGTCTTCTCAAGCCTACTACAGCAGACTCAGATGAACCTACTTCGGCACCCGCAATGAACCTGAGATGAAAGAGGACCTGAACTTCAAAATCCTCTTCCTGAGAAACCTCCATCCTGGCGTAAGCCACCATCTTGGGGTTCTTGCATGCCACCACACGATGAACACTCAGCAATTACGAGATTTGGCACATAAAGCCTACGTCAAACAAAAAACGGCTTCAGAGAAGAGTGCCAAAATCCCTGCTGTTTATGACTTCAACACTAAAAGTCAAGATCTGGCCCTTGAGGGTGCCCAAGGCCCAGACAATGCTAGACTACCTCCCAGTGAGTGGAATGTGTCGTCTTACAACAGACAACGAGACTGTCATGCTGATACCAGACCCAAACAGTGGAAACGTCGCTGGAAAGGACTGTCTGGACGACAACACTCACCTGAACGTCACCGGGAGAGATCGTGGAACAGGTCTACCTCATTTGTAAACCAAAGGGGGACAAGCTCGTGGGATTCAAGTGGTACTTCCAAGGTAAAGCAACATCACCTTGATACAACCAGCCCTAGAGGTCAACGAAAGAACTCACAAAGATTCCACGCTGATCAAGCTCCAACTGAATCCCCACAAGGGACAACATCACCATGTTTTGACCCTCAAGAACTGATGAAGATGATCCTGAAAGAGTTCTTCCAGCAAAGGGAAGAGGATCGGAAGTGGGAAAGGAAATGAAAACCTGATTCTGCCTGACAAGCAACAACCTCGCTAAACAGCACTTCTGCACCTCACTTACAGAGAACTGTAAGCCCCATAACTTCAAAGACTCAATAGACTGTACCTGAACACCAGAGTTAGACGCTAACTCAACACCTGATGCCTCAGGTCACCACTGCATCACACAAACACTTGTGGATGAAACCCTTCCAATTCCTAAGAGTGCTGTCTTGATCGTTTGCCACGCAGCTGAACTCAGAATCAATCCAAATCCTACCTGTGTCATGCCAACTCCAGTCCCTCAACTCCAAGTGACCAGACAGGGGGAGGAACCAACCTGCTGACACAGACCCACTATCCTAAACTCTTATTTTAACGCTAACCTGTTTTTGTCATTTGTGCCATTTTAGGAAGACACCTAGCCCTAGCTATGTTTCCTAAACCCAATACATGCACTCTCCCCTCCACTGCACTACTAGGACCAATCTCTAGTAGAGGAGCTATTACACATATGTGACACTTGTTTGTTGTGCTAGCTTCACTCAATGTCCTTATGTCTCTGTGTTGTTTTCTTTTTCTCTCTCTATGTCTTTCAATTCGTTTCTCTTGCCTCATCAGGGAACCCCCACGGATGATGTTTAAGTCCAGAGCTCAGAATTAGGATTGACTCCTTTCACCAAGCTGACTACACGTTTTAGGCGAAAACTCAAAAGATCTGTTAACCACATTTCTTTATCTTCAATCCAGAACCTAAAAATGGATTGAGGGTAAAGAATGAAATTTATTGGTTTGACTCTCATCAAAACAGCATTGTAGGGTATACGTTGACTTTGACACTTGCCTTCTTCCTCCACGAGCGAGTAAAGGCCATCCAAAAGTTGTTCAAATAAGCACGCCCCACATCTCGCGCATGCTTAGATGGGATAATGCTGACCAAAAATGTAATTCTTTACTGATTGAGATAATGCCTATACAACTTCGTTGAACCTTCAATACCTTGGATAGTCCTAAAAGCCTAAATTCTGATCATACTAAACTATGCTCTTCTGCACCTTGAGCGTTGCTAACCCGAGCATTCCAAAGTGCCTAAAACCTGCACCAAGATTCAGTTAGAGATGATGTTGTTTGTGTCTTGTGTTTGCCTGTTCTCTCCGCTTCTGCCTGTTTGTTCCAGTGCCTGCCAATGTTCACACCGGGAACATCGCCAGTCAAAGGGGGAGATAAAGGAACTCATCAGAATATTGCAATGGTCAACACGAGTTAAATCTGAAATCTTGGGCATCTCCAATTTTCTCATTCATTGAACTAGCTTGAGGGCTTATACCATCAGGAAAACAGAGCGCCAATTGATTTCAGGCTCCTCTGACCAGTACCTCTCAGCAGATGTTCTGGTACCCTTCAGCTAACTAGCCAATGATTAATTAAATCAATTAAATTAAAAACAATGGCCTGTACAGGACATTCAGCGGAAACCGTTTCACGAGACTTTTAAATGACTCCTGGTCATGTGCTCGCGTTGGGCACATCCTGCCAGATGCACAACTTCATAAAGACAAAGAGATCTCTAGAAACATTAATGCATACGAATGAAAGACAATCTCTTAAAATGTTAGAACTAAGGCAGATGTATCTTTGAATAGTATGCCATAATGTTGCTCATATGCTGTTTATTCCAATCAACCAGGTTAATCAATGTGTTGTTTTAACCCTTATAGCAGATTAAAATAATCTGTATGTGTCTGAAATGTATGATGACTGGTATTGAACGAAAGCTAGTGACATTTGCAATACGTTGGTGTAAATGAAAAACTAGTAGTACAAACAGTATTCATCTTGTAACGTTTGATGTAAGATAGTTTTATCATTAGGTGTGGCCCCGCCCTTCATGGCAACTGCTCATTGGCAGACAGTGCCATGGGGATGAACTAGACCAGGGGCCTCATGTACGAAGACTTGCGTGGAAATCTTACTAAAACATTGCGTACGCAGAAAAAAATTCAGATGTATGAAACACTGCGTACGGCGAATCTCACGCATATTCTTTTGTACATCCGAATGAACGTGAAACTGAGCGCAACATGCACGAGCACAAAACCCCTCCCTGCCTCCTCCCACGTATGAATATGCTAATGACTATGCTAATGGCAAAACTCAACGAAAAAGCAATGGCAAAATCAAGCAAAAAGAGAAACTTTGAACAGAATGTGAAACGGAGGTGCTGCTTTCGGAGGTAGACCGGAGAAAAGTGGTGTTATTTGCAAGTTTGTTCTCCAGAATTAACAACAAAAGAGAAAAATAGAGTGGGAGAGTTTAGCTGATGCGGTTAACACAGTTGGGTTTGAACATCGCACTGAGTGCATTAAAAAAAGGAATAGTGTGGTTTATATCTGTAAAATGTTGCAGTACCCTTAGCAGTCTCAGTGGCACACCTCATAAGACGCATGTGATCATGTATTGACACGTTCGAGCTTAAACTCGGCTTGAATCCAGCGTCTGATGAACTCTTTCTTCTTTTTTTCCCCGCTACATATCAGATTTTCCCCACTGTTTATCACGAGAAAGACTAGTAGGAATCATCAATAAGTTTGTGCATCATATTTTATTTGCACATTTATTGAATGGAAATGTTTCTGATTCACGCATGCAAATTTATCTTCAGATAGTGTCTTTATAGCAATGTGCGTGCGGTAGATCGCTCAGATTACATTGAGAAAACAGGCGACTGCTGCAAATTGTGCTTTAATGTTTAGCTGGTCAACTGTATGGTATGGAAACCTTACATACCTACTAGATGAACCTGTCTCATACAGCTGCCATTGCAAGGCTCAGACACTTTGTAGAGAAGAATTTAACACAACTGCCTCTAGGAGTCGCCAATGGAAATAAAACAGACACGCACAAAAATGTGCGTACGCCAGCCATAAAGCTGCCGTGAAGCTGCGCACATTCCCACGTTCAGTTCATTGTTAGTAAATCCAAACGTGAGCCATTCTGAGCATGAAACCTGGCGTACGCAAAGCTTTTGTGCGTACGCAGCGTTGATACATGAGGCCCCAGGTCACTTAAAAACGCCCTGCAACAAATAAACTTTGCTTTTTGCATTAGCTGGCTTGCGCATGCTTTTGCTCTCTGTCCCCTCTCACCTGCCCGGACACCACGCCGCCACGTGATTGGGTCACCAACTTCCATGTTTTGGGACCGCCGAAACTGCACGAACTTCAGCTTACCGACTCTCAGAAATCCGTCACCTCTGTAACCAAGGACAACAGCCATTCACGAGCGTGTGAATCCCAAAGACGTCAACTAAGCGAGTAACCACCCAATCAGGAGCACTGTGTTTCCCCAAGGCCAGCCAGCGAGGGAGATTCGACTTCAGCAATAAGGGCGCAAGTAACACACACTAATGTTGTCTCTTGCTCATCTTGTGCAGATTGATCGTAAGGAGTTAAAGATAAGATAAATCTCTGCTTTGGTGGTTTCTCAGGTGTTATTCTAAGATCTTGTAAGAGATATTAGAATTAATTTGGGACGTTGTCAACTCATTTTGCATCCTCTGAACTGCCTCTGTGTGAATGTGTGTGTGCGTTTGTTGTTTGCTTATTACGTAGTTGGTTTCATTTATCGTAGTGTAGCTCAATAAATCTTTGTACTCATTTGTAAGAACTGTGTTCTTGTTTATGTGCTTCTAAGTCATTGCCTCGAGCTGTAGATTTTGTTACCTTGCTAAAAGTTAACTCAATACTGTGTTATGTTATTATCGCTGGCCACGTAAATAATATAAACAAGATTGGTAGATACGATGTCTTCTATTTGCGGGACAAATGGTAGATAAAGTGTGAATCTTTTGATCTGATTCAATCTGACTCATTTGAGTCGAATCGATGATTCGAATCTTCAGGATCCGATTTAAATAAAATTAGCTAATTAATCCATGATCAATATTAAAACATAGGTTGATCCCCTACACAGTATTTTATGAAATTTCAAAGGATTTCTTTTAAAATGATACCAAACTTTTGTATCTATTCATCTGCATGTGGTTATGGAAAGCTTTTTAAATCGGAAGGCCAAATTCAGGCAGAAATACCCAAAATAGCCCAAAAGCTTAACAGGTTAATTTCTGATGAGCTGCTGAAACTCATCCCACACTGAAGCTGCAGTCACACTAGAGTTTGAGCATGCAACATTTTGTTGTATGGCGCTGCGAAAAGGGGCGGGATTAAACAAGATGATTAGAAATCAAAAAAAGTGAGCGATTGTCCAGAGAGGTCATGTTTTGATCTTTGATTGGTCTCACACAGTCAAGTAATGCCTAGTTCACACTAATGGATTTTAAGCCTGATTTGGAAGTTAACGAGCTCGCCGACAGATCGGGCTGTGATCGGGAAGAAATCTGCGGGAGCTCTGCGGGAGCCGCTCTTTATGTGTGAACTACTAAACAACACATCAACGAGGCTCGCTGATGCGTCGCCGACGGAAATCCAACATTTAGCATGCTAAATATTTCAGAGCAGTCGGCCGACTCAACCCCACGTGTGGTCAGATGTAGTGACGAGCTGCAGCCAATAAGAGAGCATATCAGCATGAGCTGAATGCCTGTGTTCAGGAGCTCAGCAGAAACATCTGTGATTGGTCAGAATGGGCATCGGGGCACTCGGTTCATTCTGCGTTAGTACAGACATGAGAGTAGGCTATATTAACAGTGGAACTAGAATTCTGTAACTTAGAATTACCATACTGCTCATTCTGACTCTCATATAATATTATATTCTCATATAAAATGCCATTTTGTCACAACATATTTACATTCACAGCTATTATTGAGATATTAAAATTAAGCTTTGAATGTCTGGCATCATATTTAATGACACCATTACCCTAAAAATTTAATCTTTCTTTGGTAATACAGCCTATAAATGTGTAGTTAAGATACTTAAACACTTAAAGGTCTTGGCTTTCATTTTCACTTTCAAACAGGAGCTATTTCACTGCACAGAATATGCTGTTTTGAAAGATATCTGAAGTAAATTGATGTTTTTGCCATCAGAAAGTTTTGTTTATGTTAGCAGGAAGTTGCCAGGCAAGAAAATGCACACATATTTAAAGTCAACGCGAAAAGTATCAGACATGCATGCAGTCATTTTAAAGGGCACCTATGGTAAAAAAAAATCTACTTTTCAAGCTGTTTGGACAGATCTGTGTGTTGGTATAGTGTATAGACCGTCATACTGGGGTGTTATGAACACACCCAGTCCTTTTTTTTCAATTTAACTACAAAAAAAGGGTCGGCCAATTGGAGCTGTTTTCAAATCGATCGCACCATTACGTAGGTGTGCGATCCCCCCACCCACCGAATTGATTGACAGCTGCGCGCATTAACATGTTCCGGTAGTCGCGTGTATATGTCAACAAGACCAGACAGACATATGCAAAGCAACCGGGAATAAAAGCTCTGTTCTGTTCGCTAGGATCAGCAATCATCATCAAATGTGATTAAGAGTAAGTTTCACATGTTTAAAGTGTTGTACAACAGAGTATGTGTGTAATTAATAACAGCGTTTTACTTCAGCTTTACTTCATCAGCACAGCCGCGTGTCAGAACAATTATAAAAGAAGACACTTCAATCCCGGTTTGTGGAAGTTAAATCAGGTTTATTTTGTACATTAGCATAACAGATATCCACACAGTACTTGAGGTTAGCCTTAACTAGGCTAAGCGCGCTCTGTCTGTCTGCCTGCGTGTGTGTGTGTGTTTGTGTGCACGCGCGCGCACGCTTTGTAACGATATTGTGTGTGACTCGTCAATGCAACTTCACAATACTGATTAGTAAAGGTTAGTTCTTACTGTAGTATCTCACAAACGCTACGTGAGACCTCCTTCCTTTAAGTCTGTCTGTTGTCTGACGCAGCTGAGGGAGGAGGCATGTAGAAACAGTGGGGGGGCAGAACTTGGCTTAAAGGCACAGTACGACAAAACCACCCCCTGCTGGAAATCAGTATAAAACAGCATCTTGTAAAAGGTATAATGAAAAATCTGATGGTTATTTTGATTTGAAACTTCATATACAAATTCTAGAGACGCAAAAGACTTGTATTAAATCTGAAAAAAGGGGTAACCTTGGTGCCCTTTAAGATTTAATGAAAAATAATGTTTTATTTTTTTTACTATTTTAGAAATAATTGAAGAGAACGAGGGGAGTAAACAGGAGGAACATCATGTCAAAATTGAGGAAAAAACTTTTTTACAGACTGATGGTATTTTAAAAAGGAGAGACAAGAATCGTTTCACCTGCACTCAGTGTGGAAAGAGTTTTGGAAGAAAAGACATTCTTAAGATTCACATGAGGATCCACAATGGAGAGAAACCATTCACATGCACCCAGTGTGGGAAGAGTTTCAGCCAATCACCATACCTTAATCAACACATGAGGATCCACTCTGGAGAGAAACCATTCACATGCACTCAGTGTTGGAAGAGTTTCAGCAGCTCATCACACTTTAATTACCACATGAGGGTCCACACTGGAGAGAAACCATTCACATGCACTCAGTGTGGGAAGAGTTTCAGCTGCTCATCATCCCTTTATAAACACATGAGGATCCACACTGGAGAAAAACCATTCACATGCACTCAGTGTGGGAAGAGTTTCAGCCGCTCATCATACCTTAATCAACACATGAGGATCCACACTGGAAAGAAACCATTCACATGCACTTAAGCCGCAGTCATACTGGACTTTTCTACCCATACACTTCCTTGCGTGTATTCCAGTATGTAGACCGTCTGTCTGTACCTGGGAGTATTTCATGTTGTCTCTGAGTGTACTGCATTCATTCATGAGAAAGACTTTTTTCAAACCAATCAGTGCGCTCTATTGTGTATTTGGGGCAACTTCATTAATATGTATGATAGCTTTAAAGACTGTTTTACCTGACAGAGTGTTCAGACGGAAGAGAGACGACTAGTTGGGTTGCCAAAACAAGTGGGAGAAGAGGAGTTGTTTAAAGTCAGTACGTTAATATCAATACAATATTATGGACTGAAGGATCTGCTGTAAATGCTGCTCTCTTGAGTGTAAACATGTAAACGCGTTTTTTGACAGGATAGTCTACACGCGCACATGGCTTTCTGACATACTGAGTGCATCTCAGTTACCGAGAAATGCAGTTTTTTTTTCTCTTATACAATGTGCGGTATCAAACATTCCACTGTCATTAAACAGTCAGTTACTGATGTCCATGTAAACAGTCTCTGTCTTTCTCCCCTGCGTCTGTGTGTTTGTTGTGCCTCTGTGAAAATTTTGTAGAAATTTGTTGCGCTCCTTGCGTTTACTGTAAACAATGATGGCAACTGAGAGAAGAACAGTTTCATAAACATCTGGCAAACAGCATCTCTGCTGCTTAAAATCTCTTTGCAAGTGATTGTACAGGTGCGGATATATCTGTACTCTACTCTTCAGTGTATTCATGTAGCTAGTGTTGTTTTCGATGATGTTCTTTGTCTGACTCCCTAAATGAGAAACAAATCATTGATTTATTAGTAAAGTTTCTTTACTTTTAGATTCAAAATTCTTTCTAGTTTACTACATTTACTGTTTTGAGTAGAATACAAACTTGATGAATATTTGATGATTTTGGCAGAGCGACAAGTATTTAGTTTTACAATATTAATACAATGTGATAATCCCAAGACTCCAGATTGGAATATGTGGTAAATCCTGATTGGATGCCTGCATTACTCATCAATGGGTATGTAAAAGTTGTTGTGCTAGCTACCCCTGGACGCTGTGGCTACTCAGGAGTCCACATGTCAAGACCTGCCATCTCATTGACTCTTTAACTTTATGGTTTTGTTTTGCATTACTTATATTATGTAGTTAAAGTGTTGTTGTGATTATATCCTAAGTTCTTTATCTTCATTATTATGCCTAGACATTTGTTGGTTGCTTTGATTGATTGTTCTGAGTTACATTTTATAATAAATCATTTGCATTCAGGCTATTTTGTTGTCTCATCTCACTTTTATGGTGCAACTCAAACAAGCAGGTCATAACATTTTGCAAAATGTGTCCGGTTGTTACCGAGATCTTGTCCTTTTAGTCATAACCATAGATGTGAGTAGGAACCTAGATTAAGTGGTAAATTTAGAAAATTGCCTTTCATCTCAGCTACTTCACCACAACAGACAATCACATCAAATGCAATACTGCTGCTGCTGCACTGATCCATCTTTTAAACTCACATTCCATTTTTCATGAAAAAAAAAAACGCAGATACTTGTACTCCATTTGGGGTAAAGACTCTCCAAACTGGAGATGGCCACCTTTTTACCAGTCAAGCACCATGGTTTCTGACTCAAAGGTGCTGTTTATTTCCCTGCCATGTCACACTCAGCAGCAAACCGTCCCACTGCATGCTGAAAGTCCATGTCCTATGAAGCCAAAAAAACAACGTTATCTGCCAATGGCAGAGACAATCCTAGCCTGCACCTAAAATTCTGGCAGTAAAATTATTATATTTTTTTGAGGTCAGCCTCAAAAATAACACATTTACTAAACAAAATGAATAAATAGATGGATGGATAGACAATGTAAGTAAGTAAGAGAAGTAGGATGGCTTGTTCAACCATATAAGGAGAAGCATTTTAGCAACGAGACCAGCAGCGTGTAAGTACATTTAGACTTGTTTTCAGTTGTTTGTGTGTAGTGCTAGAAAGATTACTCACTGTTTCCTTGGTTACTGTAAGAGCTTGTGTGTGGATCACGGTCGGTTTTGCACCCCTCGCCTCAGTTTCTGTTGTTGTATTGTGGGAACTCTTGAGGCATGTCAAGCTGAATTCTATCAGCAAGCGCTCAGGGGTGTATATAAGCAGCTAGTCTCACTGCGTGTGAAGACCGACGAGTGTAAAGACCATTGACTCTACCTGTGTGACTCCATCGAGCAAAGACACAGACAAAGCACCTGAGTACTTTATTTATTTATTTTACTTAATCTTTGCACTTATTATTGTTTTCATTGCACTTTTATTATGTGTTTTCTAATTCCTGTTGTTACTAACACTCGCAAAGCACGGGAGGTACACTGCAGGCATAATTATCACAACCTTCGTTCAATACATGCATCTGCTATTTCACAACTCTCTCTCCGTGGGCCTCTGAAATTGTCAATCTGCTGTTCTCAAGGCAGATTTTATTACCTCCATAGCTACACATTCTGACTATAATCTCATGGCTCTAACTGAGACCTGGTTGATTCCGGAGGACAATGCTACACATGCAGCTCTTTCTGCTAATTTCTCTTTCTCCCACACTCCTCGTCAGACAGGGAGAGGGGGTGGAACTGGACTACTGATTTCCAAAGAATGGAAATTTACTCAGAGATAGTCTGTCACGAATCAAGACAAGGAGGATCCAAATGCGAGTGTTTTAATGAACAGAGGACACACGAAAGTTCAAACAAAAGAGAGCCACAGACCACAACGATGACATCAAACAGACAGCGGATAATACTGGGAGACAACAGTCAGGAACAAGGACAAACAAGGACAACAACGGACTGATAACCAACACATACCACAGGAGGAATATATAGCCAGCCAAATGAGGTTCAGCTGGAGGATGATAAGTCAGCTGATGACATCAGCTGATCCTAGCACGCTGTCAACACAAAAGGTAAACAAACACACACCCTCACACATGACAACACACAAGGCATGATACATAACATACAGGAGGAACACACAGATCCATAAACCGTGACAGTACCCCCTCTCCTAAGAGTGCCTCATGGCGCTCCCAGAAGAGTTTACCTGGCGATTGTAATCATCGATGAGAGAATGATCCAATATGTCCCTTGCAGGAACCCAACTCCTCTCCTCTGGACCGTAACCCTCCCTGTCCACCAAGTACTGGAATCCTCGTCCCCTTCGTCTCGAGTCCAGAATGCGCTTAACCGAATAAACTGTCTCCCCTTCTACGAGACGCGGCGGGGGGGGAACCGGAGTGGGCAGATTAATGGCCGTATGAAAAACAGGCTTCAATTTAGAGACATGAAAAACGGAATGAATTCTCCTGTACGCTGGAGGAAGTTTGAGGCGGACTGCCACCGGACTAATGATCTTGGTGACAGAAAACGGGCCAATGAATTTAGGTGCAAGTTTGTTACATACGGTGCGGAGAGGAATATTTTTAGATGAAAGCCACACTTTTTGACCGACAACGTAAACGGGAGGCTTAGACCGGTGGCGATCGGCTTTAGCCTTGGTGCGCAAACCTACTTAAAGGAGGGTCTGTCTGGCCCTATTCCAAGTACGTCGACACCTCTGGACAAAGGCGTGGGCAGAGGGAACCGCGACTTCGGATTCCAGACTGGGAAAAGCAGGTGGCTGGTACCCTAAACTACACTCAAATGGAGAGAGGCCCGTGGCAGACACTGGTAATGAGTTATGTGCGTACTCAACCCATGAGAGCTGCTGGCTCCAGGAGGATGGATTCTGAGAGATGAAACATCGTAACATGCGTTCAAGATCTTGGTTGGCTCTCTCCGTTTGATCGTTACTCTGAGGATGGAAACCAGAAGAAAGACTAACAGTCGCCCCCATTAAATGACAAAACTCTCTCCAAAATTTAGAGATGAACTGAGGCCCCCTGTCAGAAACCACATCCGTCGGGAGGCCATGAATACGAAAGACATGGTCAATGACAGCAGCCGCTGTC
Source organism: Danio rerio (assembly GCF_052040795.2). NCBI lineage: Eukaryota > Metazoa > Chordata > Actinopteri > Cypriniformes > Danionidae > Danio > Danio rerio. Next base: position 63,314,273 of record NC_141024.2, on the reverse strand, counting down.
TCTCTGGCTGATGGTAATTTGGGCAGAGGAATAAAGTGAGTGGCTTTCGAAAACCGGTCCACTACGGTCAAAATCACCGTATTCCCGTTGGAGGGGGGAAGACCCGTAACGAAATCTAGCGCAATATGGGACCAGGGTCTCGATGGCACTGACAGCGGCTGAAGAAGTCCAGCGGGGGGGCGATTGGAAGTCTTAGAAACAGCACAAACTGAGCAAGCCAACACAAAATTCCTTATGTCACGAGCCATAACTGGCCACCAGAATCGTTGTTTGATTAGATACAAGGTACGACTCACCCCTGGATGACAGGCCAACTTGGAAAAGTGACCCCAACGGATGACGTCAGACCGTAATTCCTCTGGCACAAATAAACGACTCGGTGGGCATCCAGGCAGAGGCGTTACCCCTTCTAAGGCCATGCGGACCCTCGACTCGATCTCCCAGGTGACAGCAGAGATAAAAAGTCTGCGTGGCACGATGGTCTCAGGAGATGATGCGCGCTCAGAGTGATCAAAAATTCGAGAAAGTGCATCAGGTTTAACATTCTTGGAACCTGGTCGGTACGAGATGGAAAAATCGAAACGTCCGAAAAATAAAGCCCACCGCGCCTGCCTAGAGTTCAATCTTTTGGCGGATTGGATGTACTCCAGATTTTTATGATCGGTCCAAACAATAAAGGGAACCCCCGAACCCTCTAGCCAATGACGCCACTCTTCCAATGCAAGCTTGACGGCCAACAGCTCTCGATTACCAATATCATAATTTTGTTCAGCATTGTTGAGACGATGAGAAAAATACGCGCAGGGATGCATCTTGCCGTCCGAGGAAGAGCGCTGGGACAGGATAGCACTGATCCCCACCTCTGATGCGTCAACCTCCACCACGAACTGCCGTGATGGATCAGGGGCAATAAGAATAGGTGCTGAAACAAAGCAGCTTTTCAGACGATCAAACGCAACTTGCGCTGCATTGGACCACCTGATCGGAGTCTTGAGGGAGGTTAAGGCAGTCAGAGGCGCGGCGAGCTGGCTGAAGTTGCGAATGAAACGCCGGTAAAAATTGGCAAAACCAAGAAACCTCTGCAGGGCCTTGCGGGAATCTGGGGTTGGCCAATCTACCACAGCCTGAACTTTCTCTGGATCCATGCGCATCCCCTCGACTGACACGATATGTCCCAGAAAAGGAACAGACTGTGTATGAAAAACGCATTTCTCCGCCTTGACATAAAGCCCATTCTCTAGCAGCCTCTGAAGCACTCGCCTGACGTGTTGAACGTGTTCCTGGAGAGAATGAGAAAATATCAGTATGTCATCCAGGTAAACATAAATAAACTGATCTAGCATATCTCTCAACACGTCATTCACGAGTGCTTGGAAGACTGCAGGGGCGTTGGACAGACCGAAAGGAAGAACACAATATTCGAAGTGCCCCCTGGGGGTATTAAAGGCAGTCTTCCATTCATCGCCTTCTCGAATGCGGACCAAATGGTAAGCGTTGCGGAGGTCTAATTTCGTGAAAAAGGATGCCCCCTGCAGACGTTCGAAGGCAGAAGACATCAGCGGCAAAGGATATGTATTCTTTACCGTGATAGCGTTCAGCCCTCGGTAGTCTATACAAGGACGGAGGGAGCCATCTTTCTTTTTTACGAAAAAAAACCCCGCCCCTGCTGGTGATGAAGAAGGGCGGATGATCTTGGCTGCTAGAGAATCAGAAATATATTTCTCCATGGCCTCCCTCTCTGGAACAGAGAGCGAATAAAGTTTGCCTTTAGGCGGAGACGTACCTGGCAATAACTCTATAGCACAGTCATAGGGACGATGTGGAGGCAGAGAAGCAGCTCGAGACTTACTGAACACTCTCTTCAGGTCGAGGTACTCCTTGGGCACATTTGACAGATCCATGTGTTCTTCCTGAAAAACAGAACGAGACACAGAAGAACAGGCAGACAACAAACACGTAGCATGACAGCTCTCACTCCAAGATATTACAGATTCCTGTCTCCAGTTAATATGTAGATTGTGTATTACCAGCCAAGGATGTCCAAGGACTACTGGAGTGACAAGAGCTTCTGTTAAAAAAAAATGAATAATTTCAGAGTGGTTACCAGAGGTGATCAGTCTTATTGGACCAGTTGAATGAGTAATGGACGGAAGAGAAGAACCATTAAGAGCATGAACAGATATAGGTTGGGAGAGAGAAATCACAGGAAGTCTGAGTTTTTTTACTAAAGCAGAGTCAATAAAATTTCCCTCCGCCCCAGAGTCAATAATTGCTTGAGTACTAAAATTGCCAGATGACCACTCCAACATAACATTCAAAAGAGTAGCTGCAAGGGAAGATTTGTTCAAAGATACTCCACCCGTCAGTAAACTCTTTTCTACTGACGGGCTCTGGCTTTTACCCTGAATCGCGATGTGATTAACACCACCGCTGTGAAACACCAGGTCCTCGTTGCGGCGTCTGCGCTTCTCCTCCAGCGACAGCCTAGAGCGGCCCATCTGCATGCCTTCGGGATCCGCGAGGGGCGTGGCCTCCTACCCCGGAACTACGGTGACAGCCGGAAAAGGTGATCTCACCAGAGCGTGCGTGCGTCGCGTGTTTCTCTCCCTGAGCTGAAGAATCCACACGAATGGCCAGATCAATGAGTTCGTCGAGGGTCTTAGGAAGATCCAGGGTGAATATTTTATCCTTTATCTGGTCTGCCAGCCCATGGAGAAAGACGTCCCACTGCGCCTGCGCGTTCCATTCGCTCTCGGCCGCCAGGGTGCGGAACTCAATGGAGTAGTCAGCGACACTCCGTTGCCCCTGCTGCAACTCTGTAAGCGCCTGTGCCGCCTCTCTGCCCGCCAAACCTCGATCGAATACCTTTTTAAGCTCTGTCGAAAAGGTGTCAAATGAAGAGCAGCATGGGAGTTTCCTCTCCCACACAGCAGTTCCCCACTGCGCCGCTCTCCCGGTGAGAAGCGTGATGACAAACGCCACTTTCGATTCCTCCGTGGAAAACGAGGAAGGCTGCAGGGAAAAGTACAATGAGCACTTCGCTAAAAAGGCTCGACAAAACTCAGGCTCTCCGGAGTAGAACGCTGGAGGTGGAAGGCGAGGCTCGGAAAATCCAGCTGTTCGCTCAGGAACCGGCATAGATGGACTAAGGTTAGGTGCAACAGGCTGCTGAAGACCGACAGCATGAAGACGTTGCAACCGTGTTGTGAGATCAGAGATCTGAGTGACAAGCGCCTGGACAGCGCGACTGATGGTGACCATCTGATCATCATGTCTGTTCATGCGTGTGGTAGCGTTTGCAACAACTTCAGCCAGGCCGGAGATACTCGCTGGATCCATGTTTGATCAGTCCGTTCTGTCACGAATCAAGACAAGGAGGATCCAAATGCGAGTGTTTTAATGAACAGAGGACACACGAAAGTTCAAACAAAAGAGAGCCACAGACCACAATGATGACATCAAACAGACAGCGGATAATACTGGGAGACAACAGTCAGGAACAAGGACAAACAAGGACAACAACGGACTGATAACCAACACATACCACAGGAGAAATATATAGCCAGCCAAATGAGGTTCAGCTGGAGGATGATAAGTCAGCTGATGACATCAGCTGATCCTAGCACGCTGTCAACACAAAAGGTAAACAAACACACACCCTCACACATGACAACACACAAGGCATGATACATAACATACAGGAGGAACACACAGATCCATAAACCGTGACATAGTCACTGGCAAAGATCAGCTCCTTTGAATTCCATGCAGCCACCATTATCCACTCCTTCTACATAAATGTGGTTGTCATCTACCGCTCACCAGGTACATTAGGTCACTTCTTAGATGAACTGGATGTTCTTCTCTCATCTTTTTCTGTTTATGAAACTCCCTTGTTGGTACTAGGTGACTTCAACATCCACATTGAAAAACCTCAAGCTACTGACTTCCAGACTCTGCTTGCCTGTTTTGACCTCAAAAGAGCACCTACTTCTGCTACTGATCTTATTTACACTCGACATTGCTTCACTGATCAAACATTAGTAGCTCCACTACACACATCGGATCATTTCCTTTTGTCTCTCAACATCCACAGTACTCCTGAGCCACCACACACTCCAAAACAAGTTGCCTTTCGCAGAAACCTACGCTCTCTCTCACCCAATAGACTATCCACCCTTGGTTCAAACTCTCTTCCTCCATCTTACAAATTCTCTGCACTTGATTTCTGACTATCTGCTGCTTCTGATGCCATGTGAAAACTTCAGATTTTAGTGGCTTGTTTTTCTAGGGGTATGATTCACGCTTTGGGTTCGAGAGGTCCTGTGTTCAAAATTATGGCTTTTATAAAAAGGTGTTTCAAAGATTTCCAGTTTGTCAGCAGATAGTGTCACCACATTAAAAATTTCTTGCAAAGTGGCTTGCTGGTCTTGGAGTATGATTCTCGTTCATGCCATGACAAATCCCAGGTTCAAATTTTGGTTGAGCCCTTAGAGTTGTCTGCTGTTTTGTAAGGGCGTTGTGGCTTACACAGATGCCTTTTTCTGAGAATGCCAGTTTGTCGGCAGATAGTGTCGCCATGTAAAGTTGCTGTTTTGCAGTGGCTTGTTGGTCTAGGGGTATGATTCTCGCTTAGGGTGCCCTTGATTTGTTAGAGAAAAATTTCTGACTATCTGATACTTTTGACGCCATTTAAAATGTGAACACTTTAGTGGCTCGTTGGTCTAGAGCAGGGGTGTCCAAACTCGGTCCTCGAGGGCCGGTGTCTGGCATATTTTAGTTTCAACACCAATTAAACACACCTAAACCAGCTAATCAAGCTCTTCTAAATATACTAGAAAGCTCCATGGAGTTGAAGTGTGTTGAAGGAAGTTGGAGCTAAACTGTGCAGGACACCGGCCCTCCAGGACTGAGTTTGGACACCCCCGGGTATGATTCTCGTTTCGTGTGCGAGAGGTCCAGGGTTTTAAATCCCAGACAAGCCCTTGCAGGTGTCCTGCGTTTTACAGGGCATTGTGTCTTTCATAAAAACGTCTTTCGAAGAATTCCAGTTTGTCAGCAGGGGTCCGTTCTTCGTATGAGGATTACTCAGTTAGCTGTATTTAGATATTGACGATTTAACACGATCCAGGATCGTTTCGTTCTTCAAAGTTGATCTGAGAGTTGTTGTCATAGCAACAGTTCTGCTAGGTCAAACCTGATCGGAAGCAGGTTAAATTCATATAAATAGGATTAGATCGGCTCAGTTCAAGCAAAGATAATACAGAAAGTAAGTACCGAATTCTAATATTTTCTTACAGTAGTAGTTATATATACTTGGGAAAATGGTAAATATTTTTAACTATGTATATATATATATATATATATATATATATATATATATATATATATATATATATATATATATATAGTTATAGTTACTAATACAATAAATGAAGTTATACATATTAATAAAACTTATGCAATCTACACCCTCGAAATAAAAGTACAAAGACTGCCACCTGGTGGTGCAAAGAGAAAATGTATTGACATTAACTTTTTAAATTACTTTAGTACAAATTGTGTATAATAGAAATGCACAATATGTGACTTTTTTTAAAAAGCAATAATACATTTATGCAGTCATACACATGTTTTGACAGTTAATATGCCAGTGATTTGATGCTTCACAAAAGTTGCAGATGCCTTATCAATATTAAAATGCTTTTGTAAACAACTAGTTTTTCTTTACACTGATTAAAAAAACGGCTACTATAATAAAGAAAATCTTCTCTAAATGTAGAACTAAATACACTGATATGCATTAAAATACATAATGAATAGTCTTGACACATGAAAGTGTAAAGCCTGCAGCTCACAACAAATGTGGGAGGTTATTGCGTTTCAAATTTAACAAACCGTTTACTGCTAGTTTGATGTAATTTTGCTCACATGGATAATTGAATACTAATCTGATGATGTCAATACGCTGCTGTGCCGTCAGCCAATCATGGCATTGCTGATCATGATTTCGAGGATCGATAGATCTGTCTTCACAACACATGCAGCGATCTCAGATCAGTTCATCCAGACATTCTAATCTAATTCGCGAACTTGTTTGAAGAACCAAAATAGCAAGAGATCAGTTATCAAGATTAAAAGATCCAGGATCTGCCAAATCATCTTAGATCATTTAAGCGAGGTAAGAAAGAACGGACCCCAGATAGTGTCACCACATAAATCATTCCTTGCATAGTGGCTTGCTGGTCTAGGAGTATGATTCTCAATCATGCCGTGAGAAATCCCAGGTTCAAATTTTGGTTGAGCCCTTACAGTTGACTGCTGTTTTGTAAAGGCGTTGTGGCTTACACAGAGGCCTTTTTCTGAGAATGCTGGTTTGTCAGCAGATAGTTTTGCCATGTACGGTGGCTATCTTGCAGTGGCTTGTTGGTCTAGGGATATGATTCTCGCTTACGGTGCGAGAGCTCCCGGGTTCAAATCCTGGATGAACCCTTGCAGAAGTCCCGGGTCCAAATGAAGCAAAAGCCCTGCTTCAATGCTTCAGCTTTTTAAGGTATATTCTGACTCAATTGTTAAATGAGGATTTCTGACTTGTTACCTTGCATGGCAAATCCAGTCTCGAAAAGCATTAACTGCTATAGCTTGGAGAAGGGGTATACGTGTGTGTGGATTTCGGTCATACACTTTACATCTCCAGGGAGAAAAAAAATCCTCAATAGGTTTGAGGAATGGAGAATATGGAAGGGGAGATGAACAACTAAAAAAAATGAGTTGGCCGAGAACCAGTTATGAACCAGATGAGCTCTGATTTCTAAATTGCAATTCTGTGTGACAGGTGTTTACTCATGTGATGAGTTAGTATGCAAAGTAGGACAACTGACTTTAGAACTGTGAATGAAAGTGTGTTCCTTGTGAAAACAATAGATTTTCTGCATGAAAACTGTGCAAAATGCAGAGAATTGTCTGTAGTGTTTTAAAAAAAGGTGTTTTAAACCTGCAATTTGAATGTAAAGCAGGAATTGTGCTTGTAGTTTAGCAGAGTTGGTTCATGGGGTTTGTTGCATCAGTTATATGTTGTAGTTATTCTGTCTGAAGTACAAGTAATTGTGTGTAAACAATTGGAATAGACTGTACTACAGACAGTAGGCCTACAGAAGTGCTTTGTAAAATATTTCAGAATATTGTTTTTATACAAAACAAATACCAAATATATTTTACTGTATTTTCCTCATAAATACAGTGTACACAGTGTACATTACAACCAACACAAAGTTGCAGATAACATGGTCTACATCCTCTTTTCTGTTTTGGTCTGGTCTGGCCAGGCAGCGGGGGAAATGTCACTTTGCATGGCGAATCCAGTCACGAAAAGCATCATCTGCTATAGCTTGGAGAAGGGGTATACGTGTGTGTGGATTTCGGTCATACACTTTACATCTCCAGGGAGAAAAAAAATCCTCAATAGGTTTGATGAATGGAGAATATGGAGAGGGAGATGAACAACTAAAAAAAAATGAGTTGGCCGAGAACCAGTTTTGAACCATGTAAGAATCAGCTCTTTGGTTTAAATCATGTTTAAACTTTGGGGATTCGAATCAAAGATTCGAACATGATTCACATAGAATTATTTAAAGCTTACACTTAACTTAAGTATTTGTCCAGCAAATAGAACGTTTAGTGTAAAGCAATTCTGTATTATATTATTACGTGGCCAACAATAACAATATAAAAACAGTATCTAATTATTTATTAAGCAAGGTAGCAGTATCTGAAGCTGAGGCATTAACTTATAAAGCACACAACACACCAACACGGATCTTAAAACGAAACAAAAGTTTATTGCTACTCTATAACACAAAGTACTAATCTACGTAAAACAAACAAATGCACATACATACACACACGCACAAGCAGTTTGAGGAGAGTTTTGGCTGAGTGGATTTAACTTCTAGCCTTTGCTAAGTTCTTAGCATTGCAACCTGAGAGAAACCGTAAAAGCAGAGAATTTTGCTATTCTTTACTACTTAAACATAATTCACACCAGATTCAGTAATGGGTAGAAACCTTGTTTGTGCTACTTGCGTTCTGATGTAATTTTGGTTTCCTTGACTGGTCCAAAGGGAAATCCCGGCGAAGCTGATTGGTCAGCGTAGCAACTTCAGTGACGTGATGGAATTCCCTTGTCGGTGAAGAGGGGTTTCCTTAGTCGGTTGCTAGGGATACGGATGTTGGACAAGGCGGCGTTCGAAGTCCTTCCTGGGTTCCTGTAGTTAGGATGAGTTTGAGAGTTTGGATGTGTTGACCCGATAGCTTGTTGTTGAAGCGGTTGCACAAGCAGATCGGGGGTCGAGCCGGCAGCAAGTGAAGGTCGCGGTCTGCTCCGTGATGTAACGAGGCTTCCGGCGAGGCGATGTAACGGCCACAGCACGAGAAGAGCGACGTCCGGGCAGCGACGGCGGTGACGACTGACAAAGATGACCGGCAAAAGTTCAAAGTTTTATAGGCTTTGGTAGAGGCTGGGTCTACACAATACTTGTCCAATCAGAGAAGGTGCAGGGTGGAGTCACACCCCAATTCCGCCCTCTAGAAGGCCGTGTTAGCAAATTGTGTCGGTGCTGCTTTGATAGCATAGTTGTTAAAATAAAGTCTCATAACATGGACACCTTTCATAATATGGTTTCTTCATATAAACCAATGCATTTGAAACTTTCCTAGCTTTCAATCGATATCAAACATGACGTATTTCATAAATATTTTGTAGATTTCATTTGTCACTGAGGGCTATTACTCAAGAACTGTCTATAACAGTTTTGTTAAACACATAGAACATGTACACACAAAAACCTACAGAAACATAAAGCAAACATACATTACTCAAATAAACACAGTTTTACTGTATGTCCATTAAACTTTGGAAGCGTTTCTGATCGCTTCTGTGTCTGCCTGAGAATGTGTATTCCTTGCAGACGCCAAAGGACACGCGAACCAAAAGGTACTCAAAAACCGGTTTGGTGGGTTTTTGATTGTAGAGCCTCTTATTGTTTTAAGGTGTAAAGTTAATTAACACGCAACTGTGATGTTGACTGGCTAGTTATCCTGTGGATTGCCTTTTGCTGGGTGCCTGTGGATTGCTTTGAAAATTAAATCAAAGTTCAGACATGTAGGCACCAACCAATCTTTTAAGGATAACATGGTCTGTGACTTGTTCGGTTCTGGAACGATCCGTTGACTCCCCACAGCAGGCAGCTAAGCTGTGCTCGGCTCCTGGGGCTGCGCCTAGTTTCAATAGCCAACACTTGACAGCTGTCATTGCTTACGACCACACCATCCTGAGGGCGCTATAGAGCAAACAGGAAGTGAGTTGGCAGCAGTGAGGAGAGAAAGGCTCTCCCCATTTTGCTTGTCTACCTTTTTGTTTATTGACCTTGAGTGGTTTGTTTGTTTTATTTTTGTCTTTAAAAACCACCTAACAGCAGCATTTTGCTGACTGAAGGGTGGTTATGTTGTGTTTTTTATTTTTAATCATGGACAGATTACCCGGCAACGACACGGAAATGGAGGGACTTGCACGAAAGGATAAAGAAAATGGGCTGGATAACAGACGAAGAGATAAAAAAAATGGACTTGACAGCAGACAAAGAGATGAATAAAATGAAGAGCCCGGCCAACGAAGAGGTGAAAAAGGTAAGGATAAGCAAGAGATACAAAGAAGAGTGTGCACAAAGGAAGCAACAGTAACTGTAGAAGTAGAAAATGTAAAAGATGCAAGAAGGTTTGATATAATCAAAGCAGTCACAGAGCTGATTGGAGAAGGAAGAATTCTGGCAGTGAGACCCAAACAAACAAGGGAGTATGAAGTAACAATGGAGACTGAAGATGACACCGAAATTTTAAAAGACAATGGATTGACAATTAAAGGAGTGAAATCTGAAGTACGGAGGTTACAAAACAGAGACTATGTTGTTTCGTTCAAGCATCTGCCTGTTTACCTAGCTGATGAATAAATTTTAAGCAAGCTAGAGGGATGGGGAGTTTTCCCCATGTCTAAAACTAAAAGAAGACTGTATCCAGGCACAAGCATAGAAGATGGAACAAGGTTTGTAAAAAACAGATTTCCAGAAGAGACGGTCTCCTTACCATACAGTACCAAAATCGAGACGGCTGAAGGGGCACAGCACTTTAGAATCATGCACACCAATCAGGTAAAAACCTGTCGACTACGCATGAGCTCAGACCATGTGATGAAGGAATGCCCAGAATTCAGGTGCTTCAAATGTGACGAAAGGGGACATTTCGCTAGGACCTGTACAGCTGTGTTGGGCCCGGATTGTAAATTGGCCCTAATACCTGCAGGGAGCTTGTCACGCTGAGTTGGCTTTGTCCGCTTGATTGACAAACGCGTACACCTTGTTTTATCCTTGCATGCCTAAGTTCGCTGGGGAAAGCACTTGTGGGGTTTCTGTAGTGTAGTGGTCATCACGTTCGCCTAACACGCGAAAGGTCCTTGGTTCGAAACCGAGTAGAAACAGTGCTCTTCTTTTGGCGAGAAAATAATAGCATCCACTGCCGCACCAGCAATGATCGTCAACAGGCACCCAATCAAAAAGGGTTATCTGCTAGTTGTACTTCTGAAGGTTTCCATAGTGTAGTGGTTATCACGTTCGCCTTACACGCGAAAGGTCCCCAGTTCGAAACTGGGTGGAAACAATCTCTGGCTTTTACGACAATTGTCAAATCAGGCTTCTGTTGAGTACTGATGTTCACTGAAAACATTCTTTCTGCAGAGCGTTGTGAGGCTAGAAGTTTGAATTCAACTCAGTGTTTACCTCCCCTCGTGGTGTCGCAAACTTGCGTAGAATCTGATTTCTTTTAGCTTTGTGTTGTGCATGAGCAGGTGGCCAGTGCGTTTGCTGGCCCTCCACGATGCGGACCGTACAAGACAGCTCTATAAAAAAAGACTATAAATACTTGAAGCACCACTGGCCTGGATGCACGATACAAGGTCGTGGATCTGTCAAATGTCATGACTTGACGTTGTACGAGGATTTGACGAAAAAATGCCCTGCAAACCTTAAAAATCAACGCCATCCCAGGACAATTCTTTTGATCCCCTTTCGGTGCACTTGCATTAAAGCCCGCGTGATGCGGCGCTTTGTCAGTGTTACTGTATCATTCGGACATGGTGGCAGGGAGTTAAAGACTTCAGCCTGAGCGCATTGCCGCAGGCTCGGTTTGTCAGAAGTGGGATTCAAACCCACGCCTCCAGGGGAGACTGCGACCTGAACGCCAGCTGCCGAAGGATAGTCCGACAATATTTCACAAATGTTGAAGATGAGAGCCAATCGGAGCGATACGCTCCAACATTGTAGCCAATCTCGTTGCAGCGCTTCAACATTTGCATCCAATCGCGGACCGGAATTCTCAACATTTTCAACATTTGACCAATCAGAGTCGAGACAATGTTGAAGCCGGGGGGTAGGAACTGTTCCAAGAATCACCGCTAGGTGTGCAGTCAAACAGGTTAGTCAGATGTCAATCAATTTTCTGAACTGAGCCGAAGGTACACGTAGGAATGACGCGGTCCTCTGGAGGCGGGTCAGAGGTCAAAAAAGTTCATTGACCATCAGTGATATTCAACGAACAGCATCATTCGACAGAGCACAGCATCGTTTTGCTTACAGTAAAGGATTTTTTCCGATAGTGATTTCTTAAAAAAGGTAGGAAAAACTACACAATTGCACGAATTAATGTTTTAGTGTGTTGTATTTCAAATTTGGATACTTTAATTCAAAACCGTTTAATTTATAGGATGAAAATGTCTGAAAAATCTCATAAAGCCATGTCAGACGCTGACTGGATTTCACGTCTGAAAAAGTTTGCCAGCACAGGAGTTTGGCCATCAAATGAGGGCAACAGGCCAGCTCCTCAACAAAAAAAGTGGCATGAGATTTATCAAAGGGTGTGTATTTCATTTACATGATATAACGTTTGCTGAAATTTGCTTAACAGAGTAACTTTAACTTGTTAGGCTTCAGTACATTCAGTACAGTATCTGTGTAAAACATGTCATACTTGTTTTTAAATATTAAAGTGTTTTAAATTGCATGTATTTTGAGATTTACGTCGAATAATTTAGTAAGTTTGACCGTTTATGAGAGAGATCTGAAAAGGTGGGGGAAGGGATTATGAGTACAGTATACAGCATGTGGTTTTAAGGCCTGAAATGTTCCTGTCCAGTTCCTTTTATTCTTCTTTTCGTTTTTGGAGATACAAACTGTACGATTACATATTAGACAAATATTAAACACATTCTAGAAACAGTGGTAAATTAATTTACAGAGCTATTGTGTGCTTTATTAAGGGAGTCATTGAGTAAAAAATCTTATTTAGTTATAAAAGTTTTTTTGTATTGTATAAAATTATTTAATATATTTTTCATGATTTTTTCAGATTGAGAAATGCCCATTGCAATCTCGTGGGCAGAGGACTTTGCTTGGAGGTGTGCTAAAATGCACATGTGGTTTTCACACTCAAAAGGTACATTTTTTAATCAATAAGTGTTTATTTTACTAGAATGCCTTTCCTTTTTTATGATTATATGTATTTTTGTGATTATTTTCAGCAGAGTACTGCTTCTGCTGCTCCAGCACAAACGGTGCAACAACCTGCCCCTACTGTACCTGCTCAGGAGGTGATGGAGACGAGACAACTTGAGGCCCAGCCCCAGCCCCCGTCTACTCCATCAGTGGCATCAAAGATTTCACCGCAATTGTCAATGGTACATTTTTTTAAAAATCAAAAGAAATGACATTTTCAGTGTTTCAAGTGTTCAAGGTGTTCAAAGTTCAGTTCAAAGTTCAAACATAGGAGAGAAAAGAACAAAAAGCAATAAAAAAAGTTGAGGTGTTGCTAGAGACCTGCTTAAAATAAATTGAGTAAATTAGTTTAAATTAGGTGGTAGTTTCTAATTGCTTGAAATGTAATGTGATATACACTAATGTTCAAAAAAATTATTATTGTTTAAATATAAAAGCTTAATATTAATCATATATAACAAGAATTCTATTGTGTTTGATTTGCTCATAAATTAAATCGATTTTATTTGATTTGAATTGTTTGAATAAATTATTCTTTATTTATTTAATTTGCCTATATTATTATTTCACATTATTCCAGTTTTTACTAAATATTAGAACAAATTAATGTAGCCTTGATAAACATATTTAAAACATTAAAAAAATACATTGAGCAGATCGCAAACCTTTGAACAGTAGTGTACATTTCGCCATTGTGAACACAGTGTTTTTAATGAAATGCTTTTTGTCTTGCCCTTTTTGAGTTCACCAAACCAAGATTTTCCAGATCCCACATTGCTGCAGCAAAGCCAAATCTTAGTGTGGCTAGAAGACCATCACAGGCTGATGTCCAGCCCAGTTCAGCAGTGTGTAGTGCTTCTACACCAAGCACGGCTGTAAGTATTGTCATAATCCACATAGCTTTCTTAGAGAATTAGGTATAAGCATTTTTTTATACGTAAATTCGTATTTTTGTTAAGTACAGTCACATTAAATCTCAATAAAACATCTCTGTAGTATTCTTTTAGTGCATAAAAACATATATATTAAAAATAAGCACCATTCTTTAAACTTTTTGTTCTGCATAGAAGCGCTGTGACAAAATTTTACAGTTTAGCAGCAATCATTCATTCCCAATGTATTTTATACATTAATGTTCAAATAAAGTAATGGTTGCAAAAAATTCTGATTAGTTAATGTTACTTATAGATATATATTTACAAAATGCACTTTGTTATACTGCTTGTTTGTACAGACTCAGGACCTTCAAGTTTCTGCCCCCGTCCTCACATCCACTGCGGCAGTGACCAGTTCCACAGAGCCGTCCAGCATTGTCTCAGTAAGTAATTTCATATTTTCTGTCCAAAAAAAAGGTAATTTGGTTTGCATATTTGCTGCTCCAGCTGAATTCACACAAAGTGGTTTTAAGACCAGCCAATTAAATTGACTTGATGTTAATTAACTAAGCTTGATATTAATTAACTAAGCTTGATATATGTATAAATGTTAACAAAATAAAGAGAGGAAAAAATAAAGCAAAGAATCACAAAAATTACGCCTTCTGTTGTTGATATTTTATGTTCACAGTAGTAAAAGAAAAGAAAATGGATGGAAAAGAAGTAGAAAGGAAAAAGAGAAATAACTATATTGGAAAATACTTTTGCTTCTTTAAAGAAAATGTTTATTGGTGAAATTCTATTAATGATTTTTGGAATTGAAATACATAATAAGGTATTTAAAAACAATCACTTAAAATCAAAGATATTTAGATTATAATCATGATAACATCATGTGAGGATACTCACTCAAATATGTAAGGTGCATTTACATTACCAGACTAAAGGTTTGATCTATTTTCCTTCACAGACTGCACCTTCTGGGTCATTGTTGCAAGCTCCATCAGCTGTTCCACTTCCGCGCCTTTGGGCTGAAACCTTGCCACCAGAGGACCACAAGTGGATTGCCAGCAGGCTTTTTAAAATGGGGTCCAAAGGAAAGCCAGAGCTTCGAGACAACCTCCAGCTCTGGTATTACCCTCCACAGCCTGCACTTACATACAATCAGGCTCCAGCTCCAGACAGATTTTTCTGTCATTCACTTTTGCTGTGGATGCCATACAAGCTGTGGAGGGTCAAAGTCCTTTGCCCTAATCCTGCATGTGGACAGCATCAGCTGACAGGTGGAGGTCTGCACAAAAGGGCACGGCAGGTTCTGGACATCGACAGGATGTACAACATGGTTACAGAAACCCTCATCTGTACCAAGTGCAAAGCCTCGCATGTGTCCTGGAGTCAGACTGTCTTGCAGCAGCTGGATCTTGGCCATCGCTCAGAGTTTCGGGTCATTCTCACACAGAAGTGAGTAATTGAACACCTTTATTCCTCGTGGAGTTGTTAACCTATCATCACACATATATGAAAATACTTTACAAATTATATATATGTATGTTTATATTAATATTCTTCTGTTCCTAAGGTACGCCTGTGATATAAGAGTCATTCGCCTACTGCGTGAGCGTGGACTAGGCAACAGCCCCACAAGGGTCATCAAACAACTGAAGGAAAACCACAGTGAAGAGTGGCTCCAGCGTCTGGCCCGCTACACCACTCAGTGTGTGGATTTCCTCAGTGGACCTGGGGTGTTGCCGATCACCTTCCAGGAGCCCCCAGCACCTACAGTTGTGCCAAGCGGCAAGTGGCTCCTCACTGTCTACAGCCAGGACATCTTGACAAGGTTGAATGAAATCCATGCCAGGATAACATCGACCCATGGGTCCATCTTGAAGATGGATTCAACTAAAAAGGTTAGTGGATATTCATCAATTTAAAATTTCTTTATTATATTCCAGCATTGGTAAAAACCCTTTGTGTAGTCTGCTTGATCTGACGATACACCATGGTTCTTCTCTTGTCTAATCTAGATCACAAAAAAGCTGGCCGGGACAGCAAGAGGAACAGGACTCTGGCTCACCTCTGTTGGCAATGAGTTTGGTCAGGTGCTGATAAGTGTGCTCACTGCCCAGGAAGGAGCAGGACTGGACAGGATGGTGGATGGGCTGGTCAGAAGATACCAGGAGGCTGGTGTGGATCCACCTGCTGTTTTGTATGTGGACTGTGGGTGCTGCACTGATGTGGGTGAGACCAAACTCAAAGCCAGGTTTAGAGGATGGCCGGAGTTGACTGTGAAATTGGACATCTGGCACTTTATGCGCAGGATTGCTGTGGGATGTACAACTGATGCTCATCAACTGTATCCCATCTTCATGTCACGGATCTCTGCGTGCATTTTTGAATGGGATGCGGCTGATGTTTCTTTGCTACGCCAAGCAAAGCGAGCACTGTTGATGTCCCAAGGTTGGCCTGCGTTGACAGATGCTGATGTCAACAAGCATCTCACCAGGGAGGAGCTGGCTCTCCATTGCCGGAGGAGGACCCGTGGGGAGGAGACTACCATCCTTTTACTTGAACAGCTTCTTACTGAGCTCATGAGCAACAAGGGCAATGACTCGCTGGGCGTTCCTCTTTTAGACAAGGAAAGGATGGAGCACATCTGGAGTGTCCAAAAAAAGCATATAAAATGCATTCAGGACCCCCCTGGTGTCGTGCTCTATACTGAAACGGGGAGCATAACCAAGGGAGATGTTCTGCTATGGACCTACAGATGTGCCAGGGGCTCCACGTCTCTCGAGTCCTTTCATTTACACCTTAATCGTTTCATCCCAGGTATGATTCTGCACAAACATTGTGTAAAAACGCATTAAATGTCTTTGTGTGTTTGTTTTTTAATTAAGTCCTAAACATTGTTTTTAATATTTACAGGGTACAGCGCAAATAGTCTGAACTTTCAGATTTATTTGCTGGAGGGACTAAACAGGTGGAACCAGGACCGGGAGGCTGCTTCCTTGGCATCTGAACCATCAGCTTTACGCAGCTACACAGGGGAACTTGTTCACTGTGTAAACTGCAACTTTGAAAAGCTGTTTGGGAGAAATATGGTGCCCAACTTTTGTCCGCCTGCATGTTACACTGGTAAGAGATTTTGCTATTGTTAATAAACCTGCAATTTCTGTGTTCTCTCCATCTACTGTATCCAGTTTGATACAGTAGGTCAATGTTCATGAGCTTTGTGCTGTGAAATCTTTACTTG
Source organism: Danio rerio (assembly GCF_052040795.2). Lineage (NCBI taxonomy): Eukaryota > Metazoa > Chordata > Actinopteri > Cypriniformes > Danionidae > Danio > Danio rerio. The sequence goes on along the minus strand of NC_141024.2, from coordinate 63,297,552 downwards.
TCTTTAAATATTTGTATGAACAAATGTATTGTTTTATGACTATTTACTGAAGTAAAGCAAGATACAAAATTATTATTACATTATTATTACATGTCATTATCAAACATAATGCTACAAGCTTTGAGGGAAATTTATTTGTACATTTCTCTGTCTTCGTTGTATTTCCATTGCATTTCATTAGATGTTTTGTCCAGAATATTTATTATGTTTTGGATCTCTGATTAAAATGTATGTTTTTGTTTGTTTCTTCCTTGACGTTGAGCTTTTAAAACTACTTGCTACTTCAACACCCAATCAAACATGGCTCTTAAAATTTGTTTATTTATGTTTCATTTATTTTTTTCAGGAGAGCTCATTGGAGTGCAGTATCTGTTCCAGCAGACTGGTCAGGTACTGCAGAACATAAACCCAGACTGTGAGCAGACTGCTGAGCTCATTGAGGATCTCAATGTGGATGAGCGAGAAGAAGATGAGGGCTTCTGTGACATCAGTGAGGATCACACTATTGTTGATCCGGAGGCTGCTCTGTCACCATCCCCCTCCACATTGAGATCGGGTTCCTCCACTGCAGTCACCTGCAGTGTCGCTTCTTTGCCAGTCTCCACATGCCCTGCACTGGTCCCTGACCCACCTGAGCAGCCTGAAGAACCAATATCACCTGTGCCCTTAGAGCCAGAAGAGGCTACGGAAGATGATGACGAAGATAATGATGATGACGACGATGATGATGGTGATGAAGATACTGTAAGTCCCACTAATTTCTGTCTTTACAGTGATCTAGAATAATTTTAAAATAAAGTGTAAAGTCAAACACGCATCAGGTTTATTTCCGTAGTGCAGCTTCAACATGATAACAGAAACAATTATGGAATTATGCATTGAAAAATTTAATATGCTATTTTATTTTGTTATGCTTTCATTAGGCTGTTGACTACCAAAATATTCCGGGCTTCCAGCATGTGGACAGGCTGGCTGAATATCTGGTTGAGCTTCGGACCCACAAAAGCCTCAGCCTCACCAACCAGGAGGCCAACGAGATCATTGGTCTTTGGCAAAGCCTGCATGACCAAGACAAGAAGCGGGTGGTGTATGCAGCTCGACACCAGAAGCGACTGCTGAGTGGGCGATTTAAAACACCCAAGAAGCCCACTCACACCCCTGGCGTGGAGAGCACTACCAGATGTGTGCTGGGTGCAAGCAGTGCTCCTGCTCAGTGGCCTGACTGTTGCCGTCTTGTGGAGACCATCTTTATTAGGCTTTGTACCATCCACCCTAGTCCCAAGTGAAAAGGCAAGGGAACCCTTTCAAGATGGTCTCTGATCCTGCAAGACTACCGCAGGATTAGGCAACTCGTACTGGGCAACAGCTTGGTAATGGGAGGTACATCCATGCAGCTGGTTGAGGTAAACCAGAATAGTGGTTTAATAACAGACAGAAGAAACAGGAGCTGTCTGTGTGGCTTCAGGGTATTCAGTTGCCTCAACACCTCCCAGAAGCCCAGGAGCCTCTCCCAGTTGCCAAAAGTCTTCGGAAAGAGCCAGACCAACCAGGAGAGCAGCACCAGTATGTGTTGCCAGAGAGCACAGCAGGTCAGGCAAGGCAGAGGCAGACATCTGTTGGACGACCCCCACTCAGACCCAAGGCACCAGTACAGACCCAGGTCATATTTACACCACCGGCACCTGGAGCATCGCTGCAGATGGTACACAACATATACATCCCAGCTACACCAGGGTACCAGGGTATGCCGATGTTTCAGGGTGTACCAATGTTCCAGGCTGTGCCAATGGTCCAGGGAATCCCTATGGCCCAGGGTATCCCGATGATGCAAGGAGTGCAGATGGCCCAGGGTATCCCAATGGTGCAGGGGATGCCACTCAGACAGCCACCACTTCAGCCAACAATGTCCAGTACCAGCTCACAGCCTGCTGCATCACCGTCCACATCTGGAGCCATTCCCAAAAGACCGTACCGTAGAACTGTTCAAGCGAACACTTGTAAAAAGTGTGGGCAGTTCAAAACAAATGCCACAGGCCATAGCCAACTCAGGGGCAGGGTGTACTGCCCACAGACTGAAACTTTAACTAAAGAAGAGTGGCTGGAGGAAATGAAAAGGACCAACCCAAAATAATGTGTTTGTTTGTTTGTGTATGTATATAGTGTAATAGTTCTTCAGTTTATTCAATTTCACTTGCTGTTAGTTTATATTTTTATTTAACATTTTCTTTAAATAGTGTATTTATTTTGTTGACATTTTATTTAACTTTTATATTATTTATGTGTGTGTGTGTGTATAGTGTTTACAGTTTATAACCATAATAATTCAATTTATTCTATTTCACTTGTTTTTTTGCACATTTTACTTTTTAATAATTTATTTTGTTAACATTTTATTTAACTTATTTATTATTTATATATGTGTGTGTATTTATATAGTTTATAACCATAATAGTTCTACAGTTTATTCTATTTCACTTGTTGTTGGTTTCTATTTTATTGCGCATTTTATTTAAATAGTGTATTTATTTTGTTAACATTTTATTTAATTTATTATTTATATGTGTGTGTGTGTGTGTGTGTGTGTGTGTGTGTGTGTGTGTGTGTGTGTGTGTACAAAGTGTATTAAGTTTACAACCATAATAGATCTTCAATTTATACTATTTCACTTGTTGGTTTCTATTTTATTTCACATTTTATAAAAATAATTTATTTTGTTAACATTTTATTTAACTGTTTATTATTTATGTGTATGTCTATAGTTTATACACTTTATAACCATAATAGTTCTTCAATTACCTTGTTTGATTCTGTTTTATTGCACTTTTTATTTAAAGTTTATTTATTTTGTTGACATTTTATTTAACTTATTTATTATTTATATGTGTGTGTATGTATAAAGTGTATACAGGTTACAACCATAATAGTTAAATTTATTCTATTTCACTTATTGTTGGTTTCTAAATTTATTTAACATTTTATTTAATTTGTTAATTTTGTATTTATTCTGTTAATATTTAACATTTAATTTTTAAGAATTTTTATTCCATGTTCACTACTGTTTTGTTGACCATTGTTAAATAAATATTGCATTAATAAATGTCCTTGACTTTTAAGTCCACTTTGTGTCGGTTTCTGTTTGTATTTAACGTTTTATTAACATTGTTTATTTATATTGTTAATACTGTATTATTAATAACTAATTTATTATTTTTACATTTTCTACTCTATATTCATTACTGTTCTGTTGACAATTGTTAGATAAATAATGCATATATAAATAACTGACTACTTGACTTTTAATTCCATATACACTATGCACACTATATACACACACACATATATATATATATATATATATATATATATATATATATATATATATATATATATATATATGTGTGTGTGTGTGTGTGTGTACACTATATACTCTATGACATTTCTATAGATCATTTGTACATCAAAATACAGAACAATAATAACCATAAGCATAACAATGCTACAACAACTACTAAATAGTGACACATTCAAGTTAGTATGCTTTATTTTTAATGAAAGAATGTCAAAAAACACAAGAATAAAGCGCTTAGGCATATTTTATTTACCTTGGAGCATTACACATTTAAACAGTTAGTTTATTGAGTAATAATTAACCAATAACAATAAAGCGTCTTTAGCTGGATTCGAACCCCGGCCTTGGTGAGCACCTGCAATAGAAATCAATGTATCTAAAATTGCGTTGTTTTAACACAGAACAGTATCACTGTGCGTGACATAAACCAGGTGCAGGGAAGGCGTGTCCGGGAAGCTTAGAATTCACCCTTTCCTTTCATCATTTCTTCCCCCTCTTCTTCCCTTTTTCTCTTTCTTTCTTCCCCCCTTTCTTCCCCTTCTTTGTTGGACGATTGTTCCCCAGCTTGAACACAGCGCCTTAGACCGCTCGGCCATTCTGACATGCTTGCCTGACTTAAGCTGTCTCCTGGGAACCACTCCGCAGCACCGTGACATGGAAGCTGGTGTTTTCCAGTTTGCCCAGCTCCAACAGTCTGCCTCGTTGGCGCAGTAGGCAGCGCGTCAGTCTCATAATCTGAAGGTCGAGAGTTCGAGCCTCACACGGGGCAAGGTGCTACTTTTTGGCACTTGGAAGCGCTTAGATGACTGGCCAGCATTTTTTATTCCCTTCCGTGTGGATCATGCTTCCCCGGGGCAAAAAAAGCCAAGTGGTGCTCACTGCAGAGCCATTTGAGGAGAGGTGAGCTCCAGAGAGGGGGAGCTTAAGCTTGAGCTCCACCTTTTTTGCACTTCTTCTACGAGTGATGTCACTGGGGGTAGGGTTAGGGGTGGGGTTGGTGTACGCATTAAAACAGCTTACAGGAGGAGGAGCGACAGCTCATGCTCCCCCTCTCTGGAGCTCATCTCTCCTCAAATGGCTCTGCAGCGAGCACCCTCTCAAAAAAGCTACAGCTCCTCTGGAGGCCAGGTGGTGTGAAGTTCCAAGAACATTTCCTGAGTCTGAAGCAATGATGGTAAGATGCTCCCATTCCTATCACGGTGTCGCTTGACGTTCGGTGTGGATCTGTCAAATGTCATGAATTAACGTTGTGCGAGGATTTGACGAAAAGTCCTGCGAATCCCATTGCCTTAAAAATCAACGGCATCCCAGGACATTCCACTACATGGCATTCCAAGACAGTACTTTTGATCCCCTTTTGGTTCACTTGCATTAAAGCCCTCGTCCATTGTTTTGTTCACATGCTTTTCCGAGTTTTTGTGGACAATACCTTGATTGCAAACGCCTTAAAACCTACAGTCTAAAGAGCCTATTAAGGTTGCCAGGGACACTGCTACGCTGCATAAACTTTGGCACAACGAGATTGATGCGGTGCTTTGTCAGTGTTACTGTATCACTCGGACATGGTGCCAGAGAGTTAAAGACTTGAGCCTGAACGCGTAGCCAAAGATTAGGTTTGTCAGAAGTGGGATTCGAACCCACGCCTCCAGAGGAGACTGCGACCTGAACGCAGCGCCTTAGACCGCTCGGCCATCCTGACATGCTTGCCTGACCTAAGCTGTCTCCTGGGAGCCACTCCGCAGCACCGTGACATGGAAGCTGGTGTTTCCAAGTTTGCCCAGGTCCAACAGTCTACCTCGTTGGCGCAGTAGGCAGCGCGTCAGTCTCATAATCTGAAGGTCGTGAGTTCGAGCCTCACACGGGGCAAGGTGCTACCTTTTGGCACTTGGAAGCGCTTAGATGACTGGCCAGCATTTTTTATTCCTGTCCGTGTGGATCATGCTTCCCCGGGGCAAAAAAAGCTACAGCTCCTCTGGAGGCCAGGTGGTGTGAAGTTCCAAGAACATTTCCTGAGTCTGAAGCAATGATGGTAAGATGCTCCCATTCCTATCACGGTGTCGCTTGACGTTCGGCGTGGATCTGTCAAATGTCATGAATTAACGTTGTGCGAGGATTTGACGAAAAGTCCTGCGAATCCCATTGCCTTAAAAATCAACGGCATCCCAGGACATTCCACTACATGGCATTCCAAGACAGTACTTTTGATCCCCTTTTGGTTCACTTGCATTAAAGCCCTCGTCCATTGTTTTGTTCACATGCTTTTCCGAGTTTTTGTGGACAATACCTTGATTGCAAACGCCTTAAAACCTACAGTCTAAAGAGCCTATTAAGGTTGCCAGGGACACTGCTACGCTGCATAAACTTTGGCACAACGAGATTGATGCGGTGCTTTGTCAGTGTTACTGTATCACTCGGACATGGTGCCAGAGAGTTAAAGACTTGAGCCTGAACGCGTAGCCAAAGATTAGGTTTGTCAGAAGTGGGATTCGAACCCACGCCTCCAGAGGAGACTGCGACCTGAACGCAGCGCCTTAGACCGCTCGGCCATCCTGACATGCTTGCCTGACCTAAGCTGTCTCCTGGGAGCCACTCCGCAGCACCCTGACATGGAAGCTGGTGTTTCCAAGTTTGCCCAGGTCCAACAGTCTGCCTCGTTGGCGCAGTAGGCAGCGCGTCAGTCTCATAATCTGAAGGTCGTGAGTTCGAGCCTCACACGGGGCAAGGTGCTACCTTTTGGCACTTGGAAGCGCTTAGATGACAGGCCAGCATTTTTTATTCCTTTCCGTGTGGATCATGCTTCCCCGGGGCAAAAAAAGCTACAGCTCCTCTGGAGGCCAGGTGGTGTGAAGTTCCAAGAACATTTCCTGAGTCTGAAGCAATGATGGTAAGATGCTCCCATTCCTATCACGGTGTCGCTTGACGTTCGGCGTGGATCTGTCAAATGTCATGAATTAACGTTGTGCGAGGATTTGACGAAAAGTCCTGCGAATCCCATTGCCTTAAAAATCAACGGCATCCCAGGACATTCCACTACATGGCATTCCAAGACAGTACTTTTGATCCCCTTTTGGTTCACTTGCATTAAAGCCCTCGTCCATTGTTTTGTTCACATGCTTTTCCGAGTTTTTGTGGACAATACCTTGATTGCAAACGCCTTAAAACCTACAGTCTAAAGAGCCTATTAAGGTTGCCAGGGACACTGCTACGCTGCATGAACTTTGGCACAACGAGATTGATGCGGTGCTTTGTCAGTGTTACTGTATCACTCGGACATGGTGCCAGAGAGTTAAAGACTTGAGCCTGAACGCGTAGCCAAAGATTAGGTTTGTCAGAAGTGGGATTCGAACCCACGCTTCCAGGTGAGACTGCGACCTGAACGCAGCGCCTTAGACCGCTCGGCCATCCTGACATGCTTGCCTGACCTAAGCTGTCTCCTGGGAGCCACTCCGCAGCACCGTGACATGGAAGCTGGTGTTTCCAAGTTTGCCCAGGTCAAACAGTCTGCCTCGTTGGCGCAGTAGGCAGCGCGTCAGTCTCATAATCTGAAGGTCGTGAGTTCGAGCCTCACACGGGGCAAGGTGCTACCTTTTGGCACTTGGAAGCGCTTAGATGACTGGCCAGCATTTTTTATTCCTTTCCGTGTGGATCATGCTTCCCCGGGGCAAAAAAAGCTACAGCTCCTCTGGAGGCCAGGTGGTGTGAAGTTCCAAGAACATTTCCTGAGTCTGAAGCAATGATGGTAAGATGCTCCCATTCCTATCACGGTGTCGCTTGACGTTCGGCGTGGATCTGTCAAATGTCATGAATTAACGTTGTGCGAGGATTTGACGAAAAGTCCTGCGAATCCCATTGCCTTAAAAATCAACGGCATCCCAGGACATTCCACTACATGGCATTCCAAGACAGTACTTTTGATCCCCTTTTGGTTCACTTGCATTAAAGCCCTCGTCCATTGTTTTGTTCACATGCTTTTCCGAGTTTTTGTGGACAATACCTTGATTGCAAACGCCTTAAAACCTACAGTCTAAAGAGCCTATTAAGGTTGCCAGGGACACTGCTACGCTGCATAAACTTTGGCACAACGAGATTGATGCGGTGCTTTGTCAGTGTTACTGTATCACTCGGACATGGTAAAATCACTCGGACATGGTAAAAGACTTGAGCCTGAACGCGTAGCCAAAGATTAGGTTTGTCAGAAGTGGGATTTGAACCCACGCCTCCAGAGGAGACTGCGACCTGAACGCAGCGCCTTTTTTTTTTTTTTTCTTTATTAAAAAATACATCATCAACAATCATGACATTTATACATACAAATATTTAAAAGATAAAATATTTAAAAATCTCTAGGTAAGAAAACTTCAAAACCAGTCCAAGTTTGTACAATATATGGATTATTTTTTGTAATACATTTTTCAAAAATGTCCATCTTTTCATACATTTTGCAATAGTCATATATAACCATTATTTCCTCAGTCACAATCTGTTTGTACAACAAAACCAATGGAATTTCTTTTTTCTTTTGTTTCATAATATTTCTTCTTTTCCATATTGTATACCTTGCAAGAGTCAACATATAATTAAGAGCAAACTTATTTTTTGTTTTCCCATTAAAACCAAATAAAAACAGTGTATCCCATTCTTCTAAAATAATGTTTTCATCATACAGAAAATTACATACCATTGTTTTCAACATCTTCATAAAATCACTCAACTTTTTACAATTTAAAAATAGGTGTAACACGCCTTCCTTTTTTTCCAAACACACTTTACACAAATCATCTTGTGATACCCCAATCTTTTTAAAGATGATCTCTGTCATTATGCAGTTGTGTCTTAACATAAAATCAAAGTTTTCCAATGCTAGACTTTTTAAAATTGATCTTACATTTTTCCATATACTTGAAGTATCAAAGTTTTCAAATAACTTTTCCCAAAATTCTCTTGATTTAGGTTTTTTAAACACAGTATTACACAAACATGTATAAAACATCTTGATAGGACAATCATTGATACTAATTTTATCTTCATCCATTTTTAAAAAAACTTTTATTTTTCTATTTTCTGTTTCTTTTTCATTCTCTTCAATAGTTTTGATCCAGTGATCTGGTAATGCTAATCTTAACTTCTTGTATTGATCTTCAATTTTTTCTTTATCATCTACATCTTCTATTTCCTCCAGTGTATCTATTATTGCTTGAGTCGGTAAAAACCCAGGTTTTATTTCATATAAAATGTCTTTTACTTGTCTAAAACCCACTGCATACCAGTTCTCATAAAACATTTGCTTTTTGCTTTTATTGTTCTGATTTAAAAATAGGGGTTGCTGTAAATAAAGTTTTCTCCCTTCAATCTCAGTTCGTATATTATTATAAAAGCATTTCCATGTTCTCAACAACTCTTTATAAAACTCAGGAATATTTTCTATCATGCGGTCTTTAAATGCCATCCATAAGAAATCATCTCCTATTTGTCCACATTTATTAATAAAATAACTCACTATGCTTTTCCATGGAATATTGTCTTCATTTAAAAACTTTTTTAATGTTTTAATTCTCATGCTTTTTATTCTTATCCATGGATCTATAAGTCCTAGTCCTCCCTCATCCACCTTTCCAATTATAGTGTTATATGCAATTTTAGATGGTTTATCATCCCATAAAAACTTTAAAATCATAGTTTTTATTTTCTTATACACCCACGTAGGTAGACTAACAACACTTAAAACATACCACATCTTAGATAGAAAAAGAGAATTTAATACCAGTACTTCTCCTTTTAAAAACAATACTCTCTGTTTCCAAAAACATAATCTTTTTTCCATTTTATTTATAAGTTCATCCCAAATTATTTCTCTAGTTTTAATTCATATGCCAGTGTAATGCCTAAGATCTTTATGTAATTTTTTTGTTCTTTATATTCCCAATTTCCTTGTGGAACGTCTACTTTTCCCATCTTCATATATTCAGTTTTTTCTTTGTTTACTTTTGCTCCCGATCCTCGACAATATTTATCAAATATTTCCATAGCTTTTCCAACACTTTTAAAATCTTTTAAAAATAGAGTGGTATCATCAGCATACTGAAAAATCTTCTGTTCTGTTCTATTGATTTCTATTTTAAACCCTTTAATTTCCTTTTCTCCATTTATAGCTAAGCCTAATGGTTCAGCAACTAATGTGTATAATAACGCTGATAAAGGACATCCTTGTCTTATAGATCTAGAAATCTCAATGTAGTCGGTTAAAAATCCATTTATTTTAAAACAACTAAAAATATCTGTATGAAAACATTTTATCCACTTAATAAAATTCTCACCAAAGCCAAATTTCTGTATTATGTCAAATAAATAGCTATGCTCAACTCTATCAAAAGCCTTTTCTAGATCTATGCTGAATAAAAATCCTTCATCTTTTTTTTCTTTTATGTACCAGATTAAATCTCTGATGCTTGTTACTGTGTCTGCTATATCTCTTCCTATAACACCATAAGCCTGGTTAGTAGTAATAAGAGTGGGAACTATCTTTTTAAGTCTGTTTGCTAAAATGTTTGCTAATATTTTATAATCTGTATTAAGCATACTTAAAGGTCTATAATTTTGTAAATCATCTTTATCACCTTTATTTTTATAGATTATTTTAATCATTCCTTTCTTCATACTCTCACTCAACTGTCCTTTTTTAAAAATAGCAATAAAAAGATCTTTTAAAATTGGAATTAAAACATCTTTAAAAGTCTTATAAAATTCGGATGACAAACCATCTAAACCAGGGCTTTTCCCATTACTTAATTGTGTTATAGCTTCATTGATCTCATCTTCAGTTATATCACTATCACACAGTTTTTTATCCTCTTCACTTACTTTAACCTTTATTTGATTTAATAAAAAATCCTTATCTTCTTCATGAACTCCTTTTGCTTTAAACAAAGTTCCATAGAAATCTTTAACTGTTCTTAAAATACTTTCTTTATCTTTGACAGTTTTCTCTTTTGTTGAGAGATTCTTTATCAAATCTGCTTTTTGTCGTGTTTTTTCTAGATCATAAAAGAACTTTGTACTTCTTTCTCCTTCCACTGTATTTTTCATCTTGCTTCTTATTCTAGCTCCCATACATTTTTCCTCTTCTAATTTTTTCAGTTTCTCTTCTAATATCACTATTCTCCTAATATCCATATTTCCTTCTGTTATCTTTTCCATTTCATTCTCCCATTCTTTATTTAATTGTCTTTCTTTAGCTCTTTTGGCTTTCTGCATTTTCTTTGAACATTCTATTGAAAATCTTTTGGCCTCTAATTTTACATTGTCCCACCACACACTTATTTCATCATCATATAACTCGTTATTTACACTATTAATAATAATGTTTTCCATTTCAATTTTATAAAAATCATTGTTTAAAAGCTCTGTATTAAACACCCATACACCTGGTCCTCTTTCAACTCCACTGAAATCCATCATTACATACAGAAAATCATGGTCACTACAGCTAAAAATCTTGTAAAAAATATTTGAAATAAAAGATTCTAAATTTCTTGTACATAAAACATAGTCTAATCTGCTTTGTTTTAAAACTGTATTCACCCACTGCCTTCTTGAATATTCTCTTTTGGCTCTATTTCTCTCTCTCCATACATCTACATATTTATGTTTTTCAATCATGTGTTTCAGTTCTCTTCTTCCAACATCTGCTCTATACACCATATGATCATCTACATCTATTCTTTCTAAAACAGTATTAAAATCTCCTAAAACAATAACATTATTCCATCCACTCATTAAAACACTTAGATCTTTAAAAAAAGTTACTCTTTCTAAGTCTTCATTTGGAGCATGTATATTACATATTGTTATTTCTTCATCCTTATTCATAATTTTAATAGTTAAAATCCTTCCATAATTATCTTTAAATAAAACATCAAATGTATATCCTATTCCCCTTCTAATTAGTATTGCCATGCCTTTTTTCTTATTTGGGTCATTATTATACAATATTTTCCCATCCCAACATTTTTTTAAATCATTAACAATGTTTTCATTCCATCCAGTCTCTTGTATACATATAACATCACATTTTTCTGTTAAAGCAATTACATTTTCAAACTTCACTTTGGATGACAGCCCTCTTACATTAATTGAAACCAAACATAAGTTGTTCATTAGAAATATAAAAGAAAACAAGCCATCCAAGCAAAAGAAAATCCAAATTAAACAAACCATCAATCATTTGTAGTCTTTTTTATGATCTAAAATCTTAGATCAGTTCTGTCAGTTTTTAGTTTTGCTTTTGCTTCCTTTCGTAATTTCTGTTTCTTGAGCACTTGCTGAATATTCAATTGTACAGTTTTTCTGCGTCTTCTGTTTATGCTGTCTATTGTTCTGTCTTTAGTCCCAATATTTATTTCTTCATTATCATCATCATCGCTTACCTCTTCCTCAATTCTGCTTTCTGTATTTTCACCTGCTGCTCCTTGTTCTTCTTCCATGTCTTGTCCATCGTCTTTCATTAGATGTTGTGCCTCAGTCTCTGCTGTATCTCCTTCATCCTCTTCACTCATGGCCTGCTCCTCTTCTTGTTCATTCAAATCATCCGGTGGTAATTCCTGTACTTCCTCTTCCTGTTCTTCATTGCTTGATTTCTCCATTTGTTTGTTCGTTTCCATAACTCCAGTCTCTTCCTCATCCGATTCACATCTGCACCACAATATTGTCTTTTTGCAGCCTTGGCACCGTGGGGCTTTACAGTCCCACGCAAAATGCCCCTGCTCCAGACATTCTCTACACACAAATTGTGGGCAGTCTTTTTTTCATGTTCAGCACTTCCACATAATCTGCATGTTTTTATCTGCTGATCATGTATGACTCTAAAATATTTTGGTCCTTCCTCTGTATCAAACTTTACATTGTAAGGAAGACTCATAACTTCTTTTGGAAATTTCACCCTGATAAACCTTGTTCCATCAGCCACAGTTGTTCCTGGATGATATCTTCTTCTCAGAGGGAGAATTGGAGAAACTCCCCAGTCCACCAGCTTTTGGATGATTTCACTATCTTGAATATAGTTGGGTAAGTTCAAAAAAGAAACCATTCTCTCAGTTGCGCAGAGTTTTGATACTTCACAAAATTGTTGGTTAATCATCAGTCCATCCATTAAGTGATCACAGTCCGTTTCATTTTCCATAGTTAGTTCATAGTCAAAATTGGATTTTTTCCTCAGTCCAAACAATTTTCCAATTCCAGTCTTATCTTCCACAGCCTTTATATTCATAGTTACGGTGATATTTTCAGGATCTTTCACAGTCATTGTCAAAGTTGTTTCTTTTTTATATTGTCTCTGAAATCTAGCTTGACTTTTCAGTTTGTTTATCATCTCATTTCTATGACTTGTTTGTTGGCTGTTTTCCAAGTGTTCAGCATTTGCTTTACCTTTAGTTTGTTGCATTTCTCCACTTCCTTCTCTACTTGTGTCTGATTTATTTTTCCTCCTTCTTGCCACAACAGTTGCCCATGTGTCATTATCGTCGATGCCGTTGTTTGAATCTCTTGAATTGTTGTTTTCAGGAGTAGCTTTGTCCATGCTGCCATAGTCCATTTTCAGTTCCAGTTCCTTTACCAAAGTGTCCATCCTTTCAAAATGTTTTAACCCCAAACAGATAACACTGTCTGGGGTTTAACTAAAACTAAACAAAATTAATACAATTTAATTTAAGCAAAATCAAGAAAAAAACAATAAAGCAAATCAAAATGGGAGAGCCTTTCTCTCCCTACTGCCACCTCACACTTCCTTGAAAGCACTGACTCAGTCAAACTCAAGGGGTCGTTGCCAGGGTGGTATGGCCGTAAGCGAAAGAGGCCGTCAAGAGTTGGCTATTTAAAACAGGCGCAGCACCAGGGACCGAGCACAGCTCAGCTGGCATCGACACACCCCCGACAGAAACAATGCCCTTGAAGGCGAGAAAAAATAATAGCAGCGAAGCTGTGACACGGGGAAGTGTATCAGCTGCCAAATGAAGAACTTCGAAAAGCTTACAGCACCTGGTATTCCCAGGCGGTCTCCCATCCAAGTGTAACAAGTGTACTATATTAATTTATTATTGGACCAGACAATAAAACCAGAAGGTTACAAGGTAAGTAAAAGGGGGTGGGGGTGAAACTGAGCAATAACCAAAGACAAACTGTTGTTAAATGTTTTAAATACAAAAATAATTTTACTTTAGATTGTATGAATTTTTTCCTTTTCGTATTTGTCTTAGTAAAAAATACTTACATCAGTAACATAACTATTTATACACAACCCCAGGGTGCACCCACTTTACAATTATTTTAAATCAAACACAAATCACAATAAATGAATTCAAGTGAAAACAAAAGAAACCATAAAATAACACAAATCAGTGTCGTTGTTCACTCTGAAATTGGTGAAATCAGTTCAATTCAGATAAAGTTCTGATTTTTCCCTCCAAGAAAATCAGTCCTTAGAGCTGTATTTAAAAATCGCAGTCCAATAAAGGAATTAACTTTTTAGCAAATTCTTACTTTATCAGGTGAAATGAGAATTAATTGAAATATGTGTACTTCACAATTTTCCAGGTCGACGTAGGAGGCTCGCCATCAATACAAGGAATCCAGTGAAACTGGGAAAATGTCCTCAGAAAAAAACCTGGCCTGATCACAGACCAGAATATATAAATAAGTTTAATATGTTCAAAATAATTTCAAAAACATACAAAATATACAACACGTGGAACAAATAAAACACATACACACACATGTATACCATAAAATGAGCTAATATAATGGCATACCTGTCAAATTCGCGATGTCTATATCACTCTATGGTCTTCTCACACACACGGGATTGCAAAATGGCGTGAGCGCACAGTAAACGCAATGCAACATGCAGTCTGACTTCAACACACTCTTAAACACACTAAATAACAACTATTTTGCAGGTACAACTTGATTTAGTACAAGTACAATCACTTTTAAACTGTTTGGGAATCATAACATACTGTATTTTAATCTTTTTGTTCAAGTTTGCTCCTCTATTAATCTTCCAACCGGTCTCGTCTCTGCTCTCTCTCTCTCTGTGGCAAGCTGGAAGGGGCGGAACTAACAACCCGCTCTTACGGTTGGTTGTTACTTTACCTCAAACTACATTTGTATACATGAATTTTATTTCGTTTATCATATTTATAAAGACTTGTAGATATAATAATAATATGATTATACTGCTCTAAATAATATTATAAATAATTATTTAACTATTTTACTAGGGTTACATATGTTTCTGCAACTATTGTCGATAAGATAACTTTCAGTTTTGCCATATGAACAACAGAGCATAAGAACGACAAGAATGGGATTCGATGGACTTGGCCACCTCGTTTTGTATGTACTCACTTTCCGGATATGGGCTGGACTATAGGATTTCTGTATGTATTTGCTGCTATTTTCGGTAAAGATGACTTTAAATTTCGCAACAACATCCTTCAAAACGACAAGAACATGCGAGTAAAACACCTTCCACGGAAGCACCAGGCTCTTTCAAATGCCAGAGCACTTGAACGACAAGGATGGGATTTGATGGACTCTTCCACCTCGTCATGTTTGTACTCACTTTCATGATGGGGGCTGGACTGTGACATTTCTGTATGTATTTGCTGCTATTTTCGGTAAAGATAACGTTAAATTTTGCAACAACATCCTTTAAAACGATAAGAGCGTGCGAGTAAAACACCTTCCACGGAAGCACCGGCCTCTTTCAAACGCCAGAGCATTTGAACGACAAGGATGGGATTCGTTGGACTCTTCCACCTCGTCATGTTTGTACTCACTTTTATGATGGGGGCTGGACTATGGCATATGTTTGTATTTGCTGCTATTTTCGATAAAGTTGACATAAAATTTTGCAACAACATCCTTCAAAACGCTAAAAGAGTGAGAGTAAAAGAAATTCTACAGAAACACTATAATCTCTTGAATGCCAGAACATATGAGCGACGAGGATGGGATTTGAACCCACGCGTGCAGAGCAAAATGGATTAGCAGTCCATCGCCTTAACCACTCGGCCACCTCGTCACATACTTTCCTTGTTCTCTGGTGAAGGCCGGACTGTGGCACATATTTGTAAATGTATGTTTCTGCAACTATTTTCGGTAAGATGACTTTCAGTTTTGTCGTATGAACGACAGAGCAAATGAACAACAAAAATGGGATTCGATGGACTCGGCCACTCCGTCATGTATGTACTCACTTTCCTGTTGGGGGCTGGACTACAGCATTTCTGTATGTATTTGCTGCTATTTTCAGTAAAGATGACGTTAAATTTTGCAACAACATCCTTCAAAACGATAAGAGCGTGCGAGTAAAACTCCTTCCATGGAAGCACCGGCCTCTTTCAAACGCTAGAGCATTTGAACAACAAGAATGGGATTCGATGGACTCTTCCACCTCGTCATGTATGTACTCACTTTCATGATGGGGGCTGGACTATGACATTTCTGTATGTATTTGCTACTATTTTCGGTAAAGATGACGTTAAATTTTGCAACAACATCCTTTAAAACGATAAGAGCGTGCAAGTAAAACACCTTCCACGGAAGCACCGGCCTCTTTCAAACGCCAGAGCATTTGAACGACAAGGATGGGATTCGATGGACCCTTCCACCTCGTCATGTTTGTACTCACTTTCATGATGGGGGCTGCAATCTGACATTTCTGTATGTATTTGGTGCTATTTTCGGTAAAGATGACGTTAAATTTTGCAACAACATCCTTCAAAACGCTAAAAGAGTTAGAGTGAAAGTACTTCTACAGAAACACCATGATCTCTCGGATGACAGAACACATGAGCGACGAGGATGGGATTCGAACCCACGCGCGCAGAGCACAATGGATTAGCAGTCCATCGCCTTAACCACTCAGCCGCCGCGTCACGTACTTTTCTTCTTCTCTGGTGGAGGCCGAACTGTGGCACATAATTGTAAATGTATGTTTCTGCAACTATTTTCGGTAAGATGACTTTCAGTTTTGCCATATGAACGACAGATCAAATGAACGACAAAAATGGGATTCGATGGATTCTTCCACCTCGTCATGTATGTACTCACTTTTATGATGGGGGCTGGAATCTGACATTTCTGTATGTATTTGCTAATATTTTCGGTAAAGATGACGTTAAATTTTGCAACAACATCCTTTAAAACGCTAAAAGAGTAACAGTGAAAGTACTTCTACAGAAACACCATGATCTCTCGAATGACAGAACATATGAGCGACGAGGATGGGATTCGAACCCACGCGTGCAGAGCACAATGGATTAGCAGTCCATCGCCTTAACCACTCGGCCACCTCGTCATGTACTTTCCTTCTTCTCTGGTGGAGGCTGGACTGTGGCACATAATTGTAAATGTATGTTTCTGCAACTATTTTCGGTCAGATGACTTTCAGTTTTGCCGTAGGAACGACAAAAATGGGATTCGATGGACTCGGCCACCCCGTCATGTATGTACTCACTTTCCTGTTGGGGGCTGGACTACGCCATTTCTGTATATATTGGCTGCTGTTTTCGGTAAAGATGACGTTAAATTTTGCAACAACATCCTTTAAAACGATAAGAGCGTGCAAGTAAAACACCTTCCACGGAAGCACCGGCCTCTTTCAAACGCCAGAGCATTTGAACGACAAGGATGGGATTCGATCGACCCTTCCACCTCGTCATGTATGTACTCACTTTCATGATGGGGGCTGGAATCTGACATTTCTGTGTGTATTTGCTGATATTTTCGGTAAAGATGACGTTAAATTTTGCAACAACATCCTTCAAAACGCTAAAAGAGTGAGAGTTAAAGTACTTCTACAGAAACACCATGATCTCTCGAATGACAGAGCACATGAGCGACGAGGATGGGATTCGAACCCACGCGTGCAGAGCACAATGGATTAGCAGTCCATCGCCTTAACCACTCGGCCACCTCGTCATGTACTTTCCTTCTTCTCTGGTGGAGGCTGGACTGTGGCACATAATTGTAAATGTATGTTTCTGCAACTATTTTCGGTCAGATGACTTTCAGTTTTGCCATAGGAACGACAAAAATGGGATTCGATGGACTCGGCCACCCCTTCATGTATGTACTCACTTTCCTGTTGGGGGCTGGACTATGCCATTTCTGTATATATTGGCTGCTGTTTTCGGTAAAGATGGTGTTAAATTTTGCAACAACATCCTTCAAAACGATAAGAGCGTGCGAGTAAAACACCTTCCACGGAAGCACCGGCCTCTTTCAAACGCCAGAGCATTCGAATGACAAGGATGGGATTCGATAGACCCTTCCACCTCGTCATGTATGTACTCACTTTCATGATGAGGGCTGGACTATGGCATATGTTTGTATTTGCAGCTATTTTCGATAAAGTTGACATAAAATTTTGCAACAACATCCTTCAAAACGCTTAAAGAGTGAGAGTAAAAGAATTTCTACAGAAACACCATGATCTCTCAAATGCCAGAACATATGAGCGATAAGGGTGGGATTCGAACCCACACGTGCAGAGCACAATGGATTAGCAGTCCATCGCCTAAAGCACTCGGCCACCTCGTCACATATTTTCCTTCTTCTCTGGTGGAGGCTGGACTGTGGCACATATTTGTATATGTATGTTTCTGCAACTATTTTCGGTAAGATGACTTTCAGTTTTGCCGTATGAACGACAGAGCAAATGAACAACAAAAATGGGATTTAATGGACTCGGCCACCCCGTCATGTATGTACACACTTTCCTGTTGGGGGCTGGACTACGGCATTTCTGTATATATTGGTTGCTATTTTCGGTAAAGATGACGTTAAATTTTGCAACAACATCCTTCAAAACGATAAGAGCGTGCGAGTAAAACACCTTCCACGGAAGCACCGGCCTCTTTCAAACGCCAGAGCATTCGAACGACAAGGATGGGATTCGATAGACCCTTCCACCTTGTCATGTATGTACTCACTTTCATGATGGGGGCTGGACTATGGTATATGTTTGTATTTTCAGCTATTTTCGATAAAGTTGACATAAAATTTTGCAACTACATCCTTCAAAACGCTAAAAGAGTGAGAGTACTTCTACAAAAACACCATAATCTCTCAAATGCCAGAACACATGAGCGACAAGGATGGGATTCGAACTCACGCTTGCAGAGCACAATGGATTAGCAGTCCATCGCCTTACCCACTCGGCCACATCATCACATACTTTCCTTCTTCTCTGGTGGAGGCCCGACTGTGGCACATAATTGTAAATGTATGTTTCTGCAACTATTTTCGGTCAGATGACTTTCAGTTTTGCCGTATGAACAACAGAGCATATGAACGACAAAAATGGGATTCGATGGACTCGGCCACCCCGTCATGTATGTACTCACTTTCCTGTTGGGGGCTGGACTACAGCATTTCTGTATGTATTTGCTGCTATTTTCGGTAAAGATGACGTTAAATTTTGCAACAACATCCTTCAAAACGATAAGAGCGTGCGAGTAAAACACCTTCCACGGAAGCACCGGCCTCTTTCAAACGCCAGAGCATTTGAACGACAAGGATGGGATTCGATGGACCCTTCCACCTCGTCATGTTTGTACTCACTTTCATGATGGGGGCTGCAATCTGACAATTCTGTATGTATTTGCTGATATTTTCGGTAAAGATGACGTTAAATTTTGCAACAACATCCTTCAAAACGCTAAAAGAGTGAGAGTAAAAGTACTTCTACAGAAACACCATGATCTCTCGAATGACAGAACATATGAGCGACAAGGATGGGATTCGAACCGACACGTGCAGAGCACAATGGATTAGCAGTCCATCGCCTTAACCACTCGGCCACCTCGTCATGTACTTTAATTGTTCTCTGGTGGAGGCTGGACTGTGGCACATAATTGTAAATGTATGTTTCTGCAACTATTTTCGGTCAGATGACTTTCAGTTTTGCCGTAGGAACGACAAAAATGGGATTCGATGGACTCGGCCACCCCGTCATGTATGTACTCACTTTCCTGTTGGGGGCTGGACTACGCCATTTCTGTATATATTGGCTGCTGTTTTCGGTAAAGATGACGTTAAATTTTGCAACAACATCCTTCAAAACGATAAGAGCGTGCGAGTAAAACACCTTCCACGGAAGCACCGGCCTCTTACAAACGCCAGAGCATTTGAACGACAAAAATGGGATTCGATGGATTCTTCCACCTCGTCATGTATGTACTCACTTTCATGATGGGGGCTGGAATCTGACATTTCTGTATGTATTTGCTGCTATTTTCGGTAAAGATGACGTTAAATTTTGCAACAACATCCTTCAAAACGCTAAAAGAGTGAGAGTACTTCTACAGAAACACCATGATCTCTCGAATGACAGAACATATGAGCGACGAGGATGGGATTCAGACACACGTGTGCAAAGCACAATGGACTAGCAGTCCATCGCCTTAACCACTCTGCCAACTCATCTCGTTTACACCTTTTTCTCTGGTGGAGGCCGGACTGTGCCACATATTTGTAAATGTATGTTTCTGCAACTATTTTCGGTAAGATGACTTTCAGTTTTGCCATATGAACGACAAGAATGGGATTCAATGGACTCGCCCACCTCGTCATGTATATATTCCCTTTCCTGATGGGGGCTGCACTATAGCATTTCTGTATGTATTTGCAGCTCTTTTCGGTAAAGATGACATGAATTTTTGCAACAACATTCTTTAAAACGATAAGAGCGTGCGAGTAAAACACCTTTCACAAAAGCACCGGCCTCTTTCAAACGCCAAAGCATTTGAACGACAAGGATGGGATTCGATGGACTTGGCCACTTCGTAATAAAATTTTGCAACAACATCCTTCAAAACGCTAAAAGAGTGAGAGTAAAACAAGTTCCACAGAAGCACCAGGCTCTCTCGAATGCCAGGACATATTAGCGACGAGGATGGGATTTAAAGAGCACAATGGATTACCAATGCCAGCTGCTGAAGGATTGTCCATCAATATTTCACAAATGTTGAAGATGAGAGCCAATCGGAGCGATTCGCTCCAACATTGTTGCCAATCATGTTGCAGCGCCTGAACATTTGCAGCCAATCGCAGACCGGAATTCTCAACATTTTCAACATTTGACCAATCAGAGTCATGGCAATGTTAAAGCTGGGGAAGGAACCGTTCCAAGATTCACCGCTAGGTGTGCAGTCAAACAGGTTAGTCAGATGTCAATCAATTTTCTGAACTGAGCCGAAGGTACACGAAGGAATGACGCGGTCCTCTGGAGGCGGGTCAGAGGTCAAAAAAGTTCAGTGACCATCAGTGATATTCAACGAACAGCATCATTCGAGAGAGCACAGCATCGTTTTGCTTAAAGTAAAGGATTTTTTCCGATAGTGATTTCCTAAAAAAGGTAAGAAAACTACACAATTGCATGAATTAATGTTTTAGTGTGTTGTATTTCAAATTTGAATACTTTAATTCAAAACCTTTTATTTATAGGAAAAAAAATGTCTGAAAAATCTCATAAAGCTATGTCAGACGCTGACTGGATTTCACCTCTGAAAAAGTTTGCCTGCACAGGAGTTTGGCCATCAAATTGGGGCAACAGGCCAGCTCCTCGACAAAAAAAGTGGCATGAGATTTATCAAAGGGTGTGTATTTCGTTTGCATGATATAACGTTTGTTGAAATTTCCTTAACAGAGTAACGTTAACTTGTTAGGCTTCAGTACATTCAGTACAGTATCTGTGTAAAACATGTCATACTTGTTTTTAAATATTAAAGTGTTTTAAATTTCATGTATTTTGAGATTTACATAAAATAATTTAGTAAGTTTGACCGTTTATGAGAGAGATCTGAAAAGGTGGGGGAATGGATTATGAGTGTACACTACACAGCATGTGGTTTTAAGGCCTGAAATGTTCCTGTCCAGTTCCTTTTATTCTTCTTTTCGTTTTTGGAGATACAAACTGTACTATTACATATTAAATAAATATTACACACTTTAGAAACAGTGGTAAATTAATTTACAGAGCTATTGAGTGCTTCATTAAGGGTGTCATTGAGTTATAATTCTTGATTAGTTATAAAAGTTTTTTGTATTGTGTAAAATTATTATATTTTTCATGATTTTTTTCAGATTGAGAAATACCCATTGCCACGAAAAGCATCAACTGCTATAGCTTGGAGAAGGGGTATACGTGTGTGTGGATTTCAAGCATACACTTTTCATCTTCACACAGAAAAAAATCCTCAATAGGTTTGAGGAAAAGAGAATATGGAGGGGGAGATAAACAACTAAAAAATATGGGTGGCCAGTAAACCAGTTATGAACCAGATGAGCTCTGATTTCTGAATTGCAATTCTGTGTGAAAGGTGTTTACTCATGTGATGAGTTAGTATGCTAAGTAGGGCAACTGACTTTACAATTGTGAATGACAGTGTGTTCTTTGTGAAAACAAAAGATTTTCTGCATGAAAATTGTGCAAAATTCAGAGAATTGTGTGCAGTGTTTTGAAAAAAAGTGTGTTTGAACCTGCAATTTGAATGTAAAGCAGGAATTGTGCTTGTAGTTTAGCAGAGTTGGTTAAGGGGGTTGGCGCATCAGTTACATGTTGTAGTCATTGTGTCTGAAATACAAGTATTTGTGTGTAAACAATTGGAAAAAACTGTAAGAGCCTATCTTTCAGATGTACCTTTCAGGATGATCATTTGAACTCTTTGTCAGTGCCTGAGCCCTTTATTAGCACATTTAGGTTTATTTAGGATAACGTTGTAAGATTAACGTTACCATCTTAATTATAGTGTAATTGTTCTTTTGTTTTGTTTTTTTTAATCCTTTTTTTTACTGACTTTTAAACTTTTTTTCAACTTTTCTGTTACAGGTGATATGAGACAAGGACATGTTGAAATGTATGTATTGCATTTTTGACTCTGCAAAAAGAGGGGAACTTCTCAAACATTATCGTTTGGATTATGGTGGTTGTACAAAAAATGGTACCTTTTCCATGCCTACACAAAGACCTTCTTTGTACATTCAACACCATTAGTAGTTTAAAAGTTCCCCTGGCAAAAATTCATACAGAAACACGATTGGGCAGTGATGACGCAATAGCACCACTTACATTTACTTGTCAGCACTGTAAATTTTCTGAGCCCAGGCCAATAGCACATTTTCTGAAGCACTTGTGTAGTACACATTTGAGTAAGTATGAAAAGAAACAGTTTCCCTAAAAATATTGCAATTTTCAAAGCAGTTTATGCAACTTTTAATGCACATATTTACAATTTTACCGGAGTGAATGGGATCTTTCAAGTACTTTCTTTTTTTATTGTTAGATGACTTGCTTGATCCATCAGAATTGAAGGGCTCTGACCCATTCCCATCATAAGTCATTTTTTGTCTCAGTTTGAGTTTTTTTTATTTATTTAATTTTCGCTGAATGATTCATATGTGAGTCATTGGGATAATTAGGTAAAAATAAATGCCTATTATAAAACACTGAAAGTTTTTTTTTTACCTTACATGCATTTCAGACTGTTGTTGGAGACCCCCAAAACCAAAATATTATATTTTTTACGCATAATAGGGGCTCTTCAAAGAACAAAATTCTGCTAGAAGGCCATTCTGCTAGTTAATCTCTTCTCCTATGCATCTGGACTACATCTAGATATAGATAAAATGTGAATTAATTGCAATTCTTGGCAGTGATTTAGAATCTTTACTTAGGAAAGTCTATACTTAGGAATTACTGTTGCTAAAGACAGTAATCTTAATATTCAGAATAATATTATAAATCAATTTCTAAAAGCAAAACCATTCTTAATGATTGGTTGGAAAGGGATGTCTCAATTGAATTATATTAACCAAAAGGGAATTGGTATCTAGATTTGTTTACCCAGCCTCGTCATTAGCTATCCCCACATTTAATAAAATAATACAGAGGAGTGTCATTTGTAATTTTGTTTGGTAAAGTAAGTATCACAACAAAAACAAAAATGACTTGGTTCACAGATATAAAGTAATAATAATAATAATAAATTAATGAACAGGGTTCTAAAAATGCAGTGGCTAAGATCATTTCTTTGTAACACAAACAGTAAATGGCTTAAAGTTACTTCTGCAGTATTTTGCAAAATAGGTGGTTTTGACTTTTTGATCAGATGTGATTTTGAACTGTCTTTGTTTGCAGGTCCTATTGTGCTGAAACTAGCACTTTCCCACAATTTGTCCTCATAAGACATGTTTATGGAACAATCATTTTATTTTATATTGAAATAAGTTTTTATTTTAGGAAAATTAGGTTAAAACTATATATTTTTTTCTATATTGGATATGGTGGATAGCCATGGTGACATTCCTAATTACAATAACTTCTGCTTAAAACATGGTTTTGTTTGTCAACTAAAGAGTTTTACACAATTATTAATGCTTTTCCTAAAAACATAGTATTGATTAGAGGTTTTCTTTCAAACTATTCTGTAATGTTTTCTCTTCCATCTCTGTTTTTGAGTACTTTTTGTTTTAGAGACACAAAATGTAATTATATGTTTTTAAACAATATTCTTATTCAAAGGCTTAATCCTGATTTGCTCAGATATCATTTTATTTTTTTTTAAAGATTTTAATTCGCAGGAATTAGAAAAAAATAAGAACAATTTACATTTATCATCTAATTTTCTCAAAATGAAAGAGTTTCAGTTTACAATCATTGATGTGTATTTATCAAAAGAATTCCTGGGATTAAAATTTGATACTGAAGATAACTCTTGTTAATGTTGTGAGAGTGATATTGAAACCACTGAGCTTATTTTCTACAATTGCATATATTCAAGAGTTATTTTGGGCTCATGTACATGACAGAATGTCTCATGTCAATATCCATGTAAACCATTTTTGTATAAACAAGTTAAATTTGGTGTAACTAAAGAAAATTGTACACAGCACTACCTGGTTAATAACCGTTTATGCTTTGGAAAATTCTTCATTTATAAATGTAGGCTTTTGAACCCCCTCTTCTCTATTTTACACGTTATTAATGAACTTGCTATTATGGCTTTATCTCTTAGTACTTTGTCAAATAATAAAGTCACTAAAGTAGCTATTTTTTGTCAGCAAATTCTGACTGTACCCTATAGCCCCTTAACAACCCTTTGAAGCCTTATATTGTGTGTGCGTGTGTGTGTGTGTGTGTGCGTGTATATATATATATATATATATATATATATATATATATATATATATATATATATAATTTTTTTTTCTATGTTTGTGTCTGCCTATTGTTGTAATTCATTTAGTTCATGCTTGTTTATAAATGTAAGGCCTACTGTGTTTGTACATTTATTTTGAACATTTAATAAAAAAATAAAACAACATAAAAATGAGATCTAGTATATTATCCCAAATCTTTTTTTTTTTTTTTTTTGGATTTTCAAAATTATGAAAACGTTGGTGGTATAAAGTTTCTTTTAAAGTGTGACTTTGAGATTAATAGACTCATATTAGGCTGTTTACATACACACACCTAACACACACACCACTTACAGACAGTGCACAATATAATCAGCGCACATGAGCAGTGCAATATGTATTGCATATAAATAATAATTTAAATGAACAAAAAGCTGAAGTGCTTAAGTAGTCTGTTGATTTCTGAAATTAGCATATAAGCTAACAAATCACTCACGTTCTCATTCACAATAGCAACACTGGGTTTCCCATACACCGATTTATCTGTAGTAATGTGGGAGTTCTCACATGAACATATCTTTAAAGGTAACTAGTTGCATACAGAAATTAAATGGTCTTCATAAAAAACTTGTTCATTTCTTAAATCAGTCCATCAAAATAAATGTATAGTGTTCTGAAACCAAAGTCTTCATTTGTTACCCAAAACCACATAATTATCTAACACAAATCTGATCTTTTGCAACTGGGAAATGTCATTTTGTAGTCTGAACAGGGTTTAGGGGGTCTGCATCAGTCAGTCACTGTCAATACCTTATGGCGAGTTCACATCGCATGAGGTTAGCCGGACTTTCATTCGCCAACAGATTTTATAAATTGCAGACAAAAGCCCAAAACTGGAGGCAAATCTGTGTTCGGTTACGTGAATGACAATCAATTAATATGAATGATTAAAAACACAATCTAAGGGCGTAGGACAGTTTCTCCTCCCTAATCTTTCTAATTTTCTTCTCATTGTTGACCATTTGAAGTGTGCAATGTGCAAAAATATGGTTATTGGTTCATCATAAAGTTGAAACTCTTACAACCTGGTACTGCGCTGTGACCCATGATCTACACTACAAAAAAATCTTCACCCCTCCTCAGTTATTGAGTTTAAATCTTCAGGTGTTCAAAGGGTTTCATTTTCAGTAACTTGATATGTATTCAAGAGTTCACACTTGTTTGGCATGCTGTACCAGGAGAGAGCCCCAAGCTCCGGTGGACAAGGCCTCAATTTTGAGAACTCTGCTCTCCATTGTGAAGCTTCATGTGACTGTTAAGGCTTCTTTTAGATTTAAAGCCTTTTCCACACTCACTGCATCTAAAACGCTCTACTGAATGAGTCTTCATGTGGTTCTTAATGGAGTCTTTGCGTGTGAGAGTCTTTCCACACTGATCACAAGTGAACACTATGGTTCCAGTGTGAACATTCATGTGGTTCATGAGGCTAGATTTGGTTGTGAAGCTCCTTCCACACTGAGCACATGTAAACGGCTTCTCTCTGGTGTGACTTATCATGTGTTGTTTGAGTGTGCTTTTAAATCTGAAACGTTTACCACACTCTGTGCATGTGTAAGGTTTCTCTCCAGTGTGAATCCTCATGTGGATCTCAAGGTCTTTCTTTTGAGCAAAACTTTTCCCACACTGTGGGAAAGTAAAAATTCTGCCATCATTGTGAGCTCTAATGTGGGCTTCAAGGGTGCTATTTTGCTTAAAACTCTTTCCACACTGAATGCAAGAGTAAGGCTTTTCCACAGTGTGAATTCTCATGTGCGCTGCCAAGTTTGCTGATTGATAGAGGCTTTTTCCACACTGTAGGCATGTGTACGACCTCTCTCCAGTGTGAATTCTCATGTGCTGTGCAAAGTTTCCTGTATTATAGAAGCATTGTCCACACTGTTGGCATGTGTAGCACCTCTCTCCAGTGTGAGTTCTCATGTGGACTTTAAGGTAGCCATTTTGCTTAAAACTCTTTCCACACTGAGGGCAAGAGTAAGGCTTCTCCCCAGTGTGAACTCTCATGTGGACTTGAAGGTTGTGTTTTCGAGTGAAACAGTTTCCACACTGAAGACAAGTAAAATTACACGCAGATTTGGATTTCCGAGGTCCTCCGCATGATGAAGTCTTTTCAGTCAGTGTGGGTTTTTCATCAGTTGTTAATTCTTGGTGTTTCTCAAACTGTTTCTCTTCCGTTTTATTCCAATGATGAGTCTCTTCTTTCAGCAACATCAGATCTTAAAAAAAAAAGTGAACTTTAGTATGAAGGCACAAAGCAACAAGCATTAACTGGTTGTTTAACCCAAAAATAACAATGACCTTACCATTTACTCTCCGTCATGTGGTTTTAAACATTTCCTTTCTTCTGGAACGTAAAGAAAGCCAGCGTTTTTAATTTATTTTAAATATCTTCTTTTGTGCTCAACAGGATTTAAAAAAAAACTAATAAAGGTTTAAAACCACACAAGGGAGAGTGTGATGAGGCATCATGGAACACAGGTCACAAAGAATATGGCAGAGCACTTATATGCAAAATGTAATTTGACAGTGTCCGTTCCTTATTACAGTCCTTTCAAAACTGCTCATAAATATGTACAAATTATATCCATAAAAAAGATAGCAAAAATAAAGAAACAAAAATCAAAACAAACAAACAAACTAGAATATAAATATTTACATGTAGAAATGACCGCTCTTTGCTGTTCAACCTTCCACAAAAAGGTACAGTACACTAGCACTATTTGCCTCCCACTGCAAATGACCCCCTTAACAACCAACTGGTCTGGCTTTTAGACTAAATGCCCTCTATTACTGGCTTTTATACTAGATAAAATATTGCACCTTTATAGATGATCACATACATTACATTCAGATCATCTCCGGTACCATAACAGGTTTATTTAACAATATTTTTATTATGTAATTTCTTATTTCGCTGGTTTTGTATTACAAGCTCTCCCCAAAAACAGGCAACATTAAGGCAATCCAGTTATCTGAGTTATCCCGCATGCGCGGTGTTGAAGTTCAGCGTTATCAAGCTTTCTAGGCAGCTACCGGAGTTTGCCAGTTGCTTCCCGTAACCTGGACTGCAACACCACACAACAACGAAAGATGAGACCTGAAACTTGCAATAGTTCAATAAATATGGATGTGTAACCTATTTGGTGTCTGTGTGTGTATATTGGGAACATCAACAGATGTAGTGACGAGTGAATGAATGTGTGTGTGTGTTATATATGCAAAGATAATATTATCCCAACCTTTGTGTGCATCCAAGGGTTGGGAATGGCAGAATCACTGATGGTTATTAGACTGTGTGTAAATGAAATGATGTACTGTAATGATCATGAGAAGAATGAATAAATGGTGAGGCAATTTTCATTTCTGGGTGAACTATGCCTTTAAAGCATGGGTCTCAAACTTGATTCCTTGAGTGCTCTGCACAGTTTTGCTACAACCCCAAACAAATACAGCTGATCCAACTGATCAAGGTCAGACTACTAGAGACTATTTTAGACATCCCAAGTCTCCCGGAAGTTCCAGGAGTTTCCCGCATATGCATAGGGACTCTGGAGTGCCCGCAAACAAATGATCGAGTGATAATCTCCAGTAAATTGTGTGTCTCCCCCCGGTCCTGAAATATGTTGTGAACCCCTCTCCAATGCATCCCTCCCTGCCTTAAATGCAAATGATCAAATGCACTCGCTCTAGATTACTCGTGTTGTGTTCCCTCATGTGTATCCACCACTCGATTTGAACATTTTTAACCTGCTTGGAAGACCCGTTTGAGACAAATCCTGCATGTTCGTAGCAAGTGCGCATAATTTACGCTTATATTAGTGGGTTTGCATTATTTTATATAACTTATGCAAATGCTTAATGCCTTATTTGCTGTAAACTAGAGTGATGAGGATATGGCAAGATGACATTCTTTGCTACTTGTTTTCCTTCATTTGTCATTTTTGTCTTGTTTTCTTGCCTTTGCGCATGTCCTGAGGCTTAGCTGATAACGTACGCTGTGACATTTTATTCCCGACAAGATGCAGAAATGCCATCTAAAAAGGTTTCCTGCTGTTTGTCCAATTTAGGGACAGTGGAAAAAGTAAATTTACAAATAATAATATTAACTCAGGGTTTGGGAATGTGAACCGTCTGTTAATGAACACCCAGGATTATTTTTTAACCCCAGGTATAGCATGAGCAGTGTGGAACGTGATTACAGATAACCCAGGATTCTGTTTATCCAGTGTTAGAATGACCCAGGGTTAACCAATTTTTGCATATCATCAGCATGCTGTAATCCATTTCTTTAGCAGCAAAAGTCATTTTTAGACTGGTTTGTTGGCCAGTTGTAGTCAGTGCAATGCTAAACGTTATTGTTCCACTATAATTTGTTCATTTTGCCTCATGTCGTCCCAAAACAACATCATATAGTTTAGAATACTGTACAATGTTTTAAAATAATTAACTATTTTAGTGTCCATTTCATTCAGCATATTTAAAATTAGGGGCATCCATGTTTTTTGACATTTTAAACAAAGGTTTCTGCAGGTTTAACCAAGTTAAATGTAAGACTTTTTAAGACCATTATAAATGAAATTTTAGACTCATAAGGCTAAGGCATTTTTCAAATGGCCCAGATGGAAAGGATTTTTGTTTGTCCCATCAACAATTATTATAATTTAATACATTTAATAATAAAATAATAAATGAATAATAAAACTAAAAAATATATTTAGATATTTCTGAGCAAAATATTTTAAATATTGTGTAAAAACAAGCAAGCTTTACTTATATCCACACACTTTTTTCCAACATACACTTTATTTAAAACAAAATAATAAAAATGTTTTAAAACTTTAAAAAACTATAATAAGCTAAATCTATGCACAACAATCTATCCAGGTCGATGTCCTCAGCAGTAAATACATGGAGCACGTTTAAACAAATGTTTTTGTAAGGAAAATAATTAAACCATTATGATAAATAGAGTTAAAGTGACCTTTTTGAATTAAAAGTTGAAAGATTTTTTGAGATGGATTGATGGTGATTGTATGGGTTTTGGCCAGATTGGTTAGCAAAACATGAACAATTGAAAATGAAGACTTGTTTAAAAAAAGATTTAAGACCTACAACACAATATTTCAGTAAATTTAGGACTTTTAAAGCCATGAAATTTGGATTTTGGAATTTACGACATTTTAAGGAAACCCTATTTAAAATAGCAATTAATAACAATTATTTTAGTGTCCATTTCAATCAGTATATTTCAGATTGGGGGCATCCACGTTTTTTGACATACTTTAAAAACAATAGCCCATTATTATAATAATGATGTAATTCTAACTCAGATAATATCTGTGAGAACTAGTAACAACTACAAAAACAAGTTTAAACACATAAAAAAGTTGATGAAAAAAGGAATTGTGATCAACATGACATGCAAATGGAAAGTATTAAGCCAACACTATCACTGTAATAGCAGATATCTTCTATGAGAATACTGTAGGTCAAATATCGTCAGCTCAGTAAACTTTTTTAATTTATTGTTTTTATTTAATTTATATAGCGCCAGTGCTCAAGGACGCTTTAAAAACAGTAGAACAAGAAAAGCAATAACCTTAAGAAGGTAGAGAAATTCGTCACCTCAGAATTATAAGGTTCTATCTGACATTTTTGTCAAAATTGAGTTATTGACATTTTCTTATTAAAGGTTCAGGACACCCTGTTAATATTTTTATATTAACAGATTTGTGTGTGTTGAACATCAGTTAAGACAATGTTAGCACCTGTCAGCTTTAATTGTGGGGAAAACTGGATAATTTTGAGCTTTTGTCAGCTAATTTCAGCTTCCGGGTTTAAAATGATTTTTGGGGCGGGATCAAAATCGGCGACGTAGCGCAGTACTGCAAGTGCAATGATGATGTGTCGGTTTCTCATTATTATTCATGGCGGAGTTTTCTTATCCTATGAGAAGAGCCGGCTGCTTAATTATTCATGACAGCACGTGCTTTCCAAAGGCAAGACAGACCTGCCAGTTTCAAGCAAGCTGTGAGACACTGACGCACGGCACGCAGAAGCGTTCATGAAGGCTCGTATGTGTTTGTTTCCATGATCCACAGGGTTTGTTGCATGTTTTTTCCCTGCGATCTTGTCAGGGCCAATCATACAGCAAAGCTGTGTGTGTGCTGCAAGCATTTTTGTCGGGAGAGCAGCCCGAGAATTAGAGAATGGCGGACGTTGACTTTTATCAGGAGTTCGTTCACATTCAGACACATCACTGTGCTGCTGTGTTTGCCTAAATCCTCCAGATTACCAGCAGGGCTAATGGTTAAAATAGGCAGGTCAGGAGACCTGCTGCACTGAGTCTGCATTCAGATCTATAATAGACACGGGGATCGAGGGAGAATCCTCATTTATAGTGTTTACATGAACACACTTATCTTTATAATGATATAAATTATGGTTATATGTATATGAAATCACGAATAACAAATGTAGCAGGGCATTAAATTACTGTTTATTTCTTTGCATTTTAACTTTGTGAACTATAAACTCATGTGTCTCCTCACGGTTTGTGTCTCATTTTGTGAGCTGTCAACAGCAGTTGTTCTCTCCCCTGCTGGCCACGCCCACTCCTGCCCTATGCTCGCGGAGCTCCACGCCCATTAATCATGCATTTTTTGAAAAAAATCTGAAGTAGACTTTAACCGAAAGTGGGGGTATTATGGCCCTTTAAATGACATCTTATTTACAATATGGGATGTTTTTTTTATTATTAGTTGTTACACACATTCTGTTTGCTATGGAATGCAAAAACAAGCTCAATGTCTCAAAATCATTCAGAACGCAGATAGAACCTAAAATTCCAAGGTGACGAAATGGGAGACTAATACATAAAATAAATGACAAAAGACATGGGAACAAGTAACGAAAGAAACTAATTCCTGTCTTTCAATGAGTGCTTATGTGCATTTAGAAGAACTAGGCAGCACACTCAGGGCTGCAAGATGGATTTAATTTCGTATTTATAATTATAAAAAAATATAAGTATGAAAACCAACCTGTTTGTTCTTGCAGATCTTCCTGTTTGACTGTGAATGTTTCTTCAATCTTCACATCTTCACTCTCCTCTTTAATAAACGCCATCTTTATAACAGTGTGGAGATCAGTCGCTTCAGCAGGAGTTTTTCTCTGCGTTTGGACACTTTATCCTGTTTAAAATTAACAAAACAATAAAAATGTCCTGTTTAAAATAAATAAAACAATGAACAGAAACAAAATAACTTCTCTTCAACACTTGCTTCAGCAGTTTCTTTATATGAGAGTCATTAACAAACAGATATCAGGCGAGTCTGAGCAAGAAACAATAGCCACAAATGACCTGCTTAAAACTAGTACTCCATTTCTTATATAGTGAAGTACACTTAGAATGAAATGACATTATCCTATTTAATAAATTAAACCTACATTAAAACACTTATTAGACACATTTCTGTTAACTTATTCAAACAATAGCCCTCATTACTGTGAGTAAAATAGTTCTACGTTTTATAAAGGGTTAATATTTTCAACAGCAGCTTCATAATTTAGCATTGGATGAAAATTTAATCCATTAGTTTATATCTGTCTAAAAGTTTTAAACACAAACCTCTCTCCAGTTCAGTCCCAGCGCAGAAGCGGCGCAGGCTTATGACGTCACACACCACGGCAAAATAAAAGTCTTTTTTGTTTAGCTTTTTTTGCCACTTAATGTTGCAGTCATGTACATATCTCCCTCGTTTTCCACTTTCCACTCTCTCTCTCGCTCTCTCACACACACACACACACACACACACACACACACACACACACACACACACAGACACACGCACAGATAAACAGAAAATCTAAAGATTTCTAGAACAATTTTGAAAAACTTTTTAATCTACTTTATGATGACTTGCAGGTCTAAAGCACATTACTATTAATATCCAAATCTCATCATCGTAATTATGAAATCAACTTTCCTTTTTCTACAACTTCATAGGCTATATCTAGTTTTAGTGCAGTCAAGGCACAATTGAAAAATATGATAATATGTGTTAAATAAAATTAATCTATAATGTATTGCCTACATTTTTAATTAGTCTTAGTGGATTAAAAATGTTTTTTTATTGTTTTACAAATGTTTAGAGTAAAGGTTTTCATCAACTCCAAATACTGAATATATGTGTGGCTGTGTAGAAATGTATCAACAAGTCATGACTGCACCAGTAAGTGACAATAAAAAGCTAAACAAAAAGACTTTTATTTTGGTGTGGTGTGTGACGTCATAAGGCTGCGCCGCTCCTGCACTGTGATTCTACTGGAAAGAGGTTTGTTTTAAAGCTTTTACATGAATATAAAGCGATTGATTAAAGTTTCAGGTTTTTACCTCATACTAAATTATGTACCTGCTATTAACAATATTATTTTAACTCTTTATACAACGTAGTACTATTTTACTCCTAGTAATAAGGGCTATTGTTTGAATAAAGCAACAGAAAAGTCTGTAAGTGTTTTAATGAAGGTTTAATTTATTAAATAGCATAATGTCATTTCATTCTAAGTATACATCACTTTATAAGAAATAGAGTACTAATTTTGTTCTCAAAATAACATTCTCAAAGACCAACTCAGTCATTTGATCCTCATTCAGATATATTTTAATAATAAGAATACTAAATTATATTTATCTTGCAGCCCTGAGTGTGCTGCCTAGTTCTCCTAAATGTACATAAGCACTTATTGAAAGACAGGAATAAGTTTCTTTCTTGTTCTTATCTCTTTTGTCATTCTTTTATGCATTATTAGTCTCTTATTTTATCTACCTTCTTAAGGTTATTGCTTTTCTTGTTCTCTTACTGTTTGTAAAGCGTCCTTGAGCACTGTCGCTTTATTAAATAAATAAAAACATTAAATTTAAAAAATAGTTTAACTGAGCTGACGATATTTGACCTACAGTATTCTTATAGAAGATATCTGCTATTACGGTTATAGTGTTGGTTTAGTACTTGCCATTTGCATTTGTCAAGTTGATCACAATTCCTTTTTTTCATCAACTTCTTTATGGGTTTAAACTTGTTTATAGTAGTTGTTACTAGTTCTTACAGATATTATCTGAGTTAGAATTACATCATTATTATAATAACTAATTTCCAGGGCTATTGTGTTTAAACAGGGTTTCTGTTGGGTCTTAAAATGTCTTAAATTCCAAAATCTAAAAGTTTAGGCCTTAAAAAGTCTGAAATTTACTGAAATATTTTGTTGTAGGTCTGACATCTTGTTTTAAGCAAGTCTTCATTTTCATTTGTTCATGTTTTGCTACCAAAACTGGCCAAAATCCATACAATCACCAACAATCCATCTCAATAAAACTTTAAACTTTATTCAAAAAGGTCATTGTAACTCTATTTATCAAAATGGATTAATTATTTTCCTTATAATAACATTTGTTTAAATCTGCTCCATGTATTTACTGCTGAGGACATCGACCTGGACAGATTGTTGACCATAGATTTAGTTTATTATAGTTTTTACAACTTTTAAAACATTTGTTCATTTTTTATTATTTTTTTAAAGAAAGTTCATGTTTGGAAAAGTGTATGGATATAAGTAAAGCTTGCTTGTTTTTACACAATATTAAAAAATCTTTTGCTAATAAATATCTAAAATATTGTATTTTTTATTATTAATTTATTATTGTATTATTAAATGTATAAAATTATAATATTTTTTGATAGAACAAATAAAAATCTTTTCCATCTGGGCCATTTGAAAAATTCCTTTGCCTTTACCCCTTTATGAATCTTAAAGTTCATTCATAACGGTCTTAAAAATGTCAAAAAAGTCTTGCTTTTTACTTGGCGAAATGTGCAGAAACCCTGGTTTAAATTATATTATTTATATTAACTTATATTATTTCATTTTTAACAATGAATTAAATTACACAGCGGTTTTATATTAAAAGTTTAAAATTTAAAATATACTACATTTTGATGGTAAAATATAACCCTTTAAGCGATTGCTGTTATTTGTTTCAGTATTCAAACATTAAAAAACGAATGCAGCAAGTGAAATAAAAAATGAATATGAAACAACACATATATATCAGGATTTAAAGCATAGAAAGGACTATTATGTTTAGCAAAATGCTGCTCTTTTATTTTTTTGTATTTTTATCATTTTATTACCATAACTAACAAGCTGTAGGCAAATTATTGCTTGACATTTTAGAATATATTTGCTTAACTATATTAAAGATCCCAGAGAACAAAAAACAATAACACAGAAACATGTTGCTTGCATAATTGTCAAATGTGTGTATAACTGAATCATATTCACCTTATTCTCAGCTGTCGAGCGGGCGCTGCCATTTGAATCTTTTTGTCTCGTGACTTCCGGTCACATTCACTTCCATTCATTTTTTGACGTTAACAACTGCTCGTTACGCTGCTTGATGTTGCAATGTAATATTTTCTTATTATATTATGCTACTTGGTCTGTGTAGTCATGCAAACATTTGTTTGTTGAGCAAGTAGTTTGGCCATTTTCTACGGTTTATTATTCCTAGTCATTTCTCCCATAGGCGACTGAATCGGAAGTTCTAAGACAATCGCGAAAACGGGCGCACTTCCGCATTTTAGAATAAGGTCAATAATGGCCTATAGCTGAAATGATGAAAATTGCTCATTTTATTTTTATAAAACATTTGTCAAAACCCAGTGATATTTTTGAGTAAAAGCAATACTGAGATTAAAGAATGCATATTTATTCAATTCACTCATCCATTTGACTTGTTTATTGGTGCATATATAGGTTATTATATAAGTCATAAAACAGTACCTTGCACAGTTACAGTGCCACTCCATCAAGCTTTCAAGCAAAGTCCAAAAATATTATAAAGAGTTGACTTTCTACTGTAGACTTTTGAATGGTCGACATTACAACACGCTGTAACCGTCCTTCAGGTGGTCTCCCTGGTATTAAATTAACAAGCCGTCTGAGCTTTGAATTAAAAAGTGCAGTTATTTCCTCGTTGTCAAAACAGTCTACATGTTCATGTTCCATGGATATAGTGATGGTGTTGTGGAATTTGGACATTGATGATGATAAGCGTGTCTTTATTCGCTTTACTTGATGTGCAGCAGAAAAAAAAGTCTTTCAGCAACAAATGCAGTCGTTGGTAAATTTCTCTCCCGTATCAGAGCGAGTTTTGTGCTGTCAAATGCAGCAATAAACTCACATTCAGTCAGGCGAATTAAAAGTCTCATTGTCTTGTCAATCAAATTAATCAAACTCTAGCCATGAATAAAAACAATAGGCTATTTTTTTTATTTTTAAGATTTTAGATGACAGGTTAGTAATTATATCACACATTAATTGTATTTACGTCAATGAAATAATAACTTTAATAAATAAAATATCTTCGTAAGAATATGAGGAGTTATTCAGTTCTCTTCTAGAGACCGGTCTATGGTTAAAAAACCCTTTTCAAACTGTAGTGTAGTTTATTGTGGATGTCTGATGACTAATGCGCTTCTGCTGAGCCAGCTGTGGTAGCTTGGCAACAGAGCCGCGACGTCAACATAGAATGTGTCAGCACAGTTGTCTAGCTGTGCCGAGAATTATAACATTATAACATTTCCGTAAGAGCACACATAACACTCCTGACACTGACTACCAATGCATCTTTGCAGCCACAGAGTCACTCTGCTGAGCCTCATTCCCCCTCTGCAACACAGCCGAAAAAGTAACACACTGCTTGAATTCACATACACTTTGATTTAATCATTTACTACTGACACACTCCCCAGCACTGCCACAGCAGTTAAAATGTCTCTCCAGAGCCGTACTTTTCTTCTAATACTGACTTTCATCGCACCTCTGCAGTCGCAGAAATGCTCCGCTGAGCTTCATTTCCCTCTACACTAATGCTGCAGCAGTGATGATCTGCTGAGCTCATATACACTTCCATTTAGCCATTCACTACTGATACACTCCCCAGCACTGCCACAGCAGTTAAAACATATCTGCGGAGGCTTATTTCCCTTCCAATATTGACATCCATTGCACCTCTGCAGCTGAGACCCTCCGCTGAACTTCATTCCCCTCTGCACCACTGCTGCAGCAGTGACGTTCTGCCTGAGCTCATTTCCACAATCATTCATTCATACCACTACTGACACACCCCCAGAACTGCCAAAGCAGTTAAGACGCTTCTGCAAAAGCATAGTTTTACCTTTTATTAGTGACTTCCATCGCACCTCCCACAACAGAGACGCTCCGCTGAGCTTCATTCCCCTCTGCACCACTACTGCAGCAGTGACGCTCTGCCTGAGCTTTGTTACACTTCCAAATTTTTATACTGATACTCTGCTCTGCCACAGTAGTTTAAACGCCTCTGTGGATGCATAGTTACCCTTTAATAATTTCATGATACTGACACTCTTCGCACGTGTGCAGCAGCAGAGACACTCTGCTGAACTTTATAGCTACATTTCACCACTGCCATAGTAAGCCTCTCTAACAGAGCTCAGGCATACATGCTTCAAATAATTACACTTACCTCACTCTCCCGCCCGGTCCATGCAATTAACACTCCCCTGGGAGCACACATAGTTGTACATATTCAGTCAACCAGAACACCAATCCAGTAGGAACGACCACTCTTATCTCACAATTTACACCCGCACCGGCCCCGTTTTTGCTCCTACAAGCTTTTCTAGCACAATTTGTAACATCTTTTTATACCCAGCAGCCAGGTATTGCATTGATCTTCATTGCCTTTTGGGGAGGCTCTTCAAATACGCGGCTGCTGTCCCTAGCAGAGTATTTTGGGGAGTTCTGTAGACCTACCTGAGCTCAGAGCTCCCCTCTCGCCCTGCAAACAGGAGAGAGTCCAGGGCTCAGGACCTTTTGAGCTCTGGGCTCGCTCCCGGGACAGCATGGTAAACGTGCTTATAATCAATCATCAGATAAGTGTGAATTCTTGAAAGATGAATTGAATTAAATCTGCTTAAATGTGTACACATTAAAAGACCGAACAAAATATGATCTGATTTATTTTACATTTAATGTGCATCAAAATTACAGTGTGTAGCCAATGTTTCCCGTGCCTTTTCACTTTACAGTTTTTGATTTAAGTTTTAAGACTTAATGAAAACTAATGTTTTTTTTTTATATTTCAGACCTAATTAAAGAGAATGAGGGGACTAAAGAGGAGGAACATCATGTCAAAATTGAGGAACATACTCATTTACAGACTGATGGTTGTTTGAAAAGGGGAGATGAGAATTGTTTCACCTGCACTCAGTGTGGAAAGAGTTTGCCAAACAAAAGCAAACTTAATATTCACATGATGAACCACACTGGAGAGAAACCATTCACATGCACTCAGTGTGAGAAGAGTTTCAGCCAATCATCACACCTAAATCGACACATGAGGATCCACACTGGAGAGAAACCATTTACTTGCACTCAGTGTGGGAAGAGTTTTAACTGCTCATCCTCCCTTATTCAACACATGAGAATTCACACTGGAGAGAAACCTTACACATGCACTCAGTGTGGGAAGAGTTTCAGCCAATCATCATCCCTTAATCAACACATGAGGATCCACACTGGAGAGAAACCATTCACATGCACTCAGTGTGGAAAGAGTTTGGTAAGCAAAAGCAAACTTAAGATTCACATGATGATCCACACTGGAGATAAACCATTCACATGCACACAGTGTGGGAAGAGTTTTAACTGCTTATCACACCTTAATCAACATATGAGGATCCACACTGGAGAGAAACCATTCACATGCACTCAGTGTGGCAAAAGTTTCAGCCAATCATCAAACCTTAATCTACACTTGATGATCCACAGTGGAGAGAAACCATTCACATGCACTTGGTGTGGGATGAGTTTCAGCCTATCATCAAACCTTAATCTACACATGAGGATCCACACTGGAGAGAAACCATTCACCTGCACTCAGTGTGGGAAGAGTTTCATCCGCTCATCATCCCTTAATCTACACATTATGAGCCACACAGGAGAGAAACCATTTACATGCACTCAGTGTGGGAATAGTTTCACTCGTTCATCACACCTTAATCGACACATGAGAAATCACACTGGAGAGAAGCCATTCACATGCACTCAGTGTGGGAAGAGTTTCAGCCAATCATCAAACCTTAATCTACACATGAGGATCCACACTGGAGAGAAACCATTCGCTTGAACTCAGTGTGGGAAGTTTCAACCAATGATCAGACCTTAATAAACACATGAAGATCCACACTGGTGTGAAAGAGTATATGTGCTTGGGTGTAAGACTTTTATTAAAGCTCCAAAATTTAAACTGCACCAGACGATTCTCACTGGAGAGACCGTGCAAGTGTTTACACTGTGACAAGAGATTTAATCAGTTAAACATTTAATCGTATTATTAGAAGGTTTTAACATATCACACTGCAAATTTATACATGCACACAATATTCTCCACTTGACGTATAGCATTACATCTTGGTCACAAGCCTCTTTAACTACATTGAAGCCTATTGACTCAATTTATAAACAAGCAGTTAAAATTATGGACTTAAAGCCTATGCGATGGCATCACTGTCAAGTTTTATGTAAACAATCTTTTTAGTTTTAATAGTTTTATTCAATTTAGTTATCTTAAATTGGTTTTAAATGTTTAAATAATCATGTTCCAATCCTGTTTTTTGAGCTAATCAATCGGCATCAAACCTCCCACAGAGTTAAACGGGCAACGGCTAATGGTGACTGTCTAGTGCCAAAGTGTAAGACCTCGTTTGGTCAATCTGTCTTCTCTGTAAAGGGAGCTAAACTGTGGATTGATTTACTGGTTAGATTAAAAACAGAAAGCAATATTAATATTTTTAGTAGTGCTTTTAAAAAGTGGTTAAAAATAAAACAGCAATGTTTGCACAAATAGTCTACTGTTAGTTGGTTGGATCATGTTGCCTTTGCTTTTGCCTGCAGTAATTTTATGTAAATGATTGTAATGTTGTGTATGTTTTTATTATATTTTCATTTTGTCAATTTTTAAGCCTCTTGTGGACAGGTGTTTAGAATAAGCAAGTTTGCTAAAACACTTAAACAAATGCATTTGGTTGTCTAGTGTAATTGTGATGTCCATGTCAATAAATAAAATATCATGTAGTTAAAGAGTTGTTGTGATTTATATTCTAAGTTTTTATCTTCATTATTATACATAGACATTTGTTGGTTGCTTTGATTGATTGTTCTATGAAGTACATTTTATAGTAAATAATCAGCATTCAGGCCATTTTGTAGGTTCATCTCTCTTTTATGTTGCGACTCAAACAAGCGGGTCATAACGCTGTAAGAATCAGCTCTTTGGTTTAAATCATGTTTAAACTTTGGGGATTCGAATCAAAGATTCGAACATGATTCACATAGAATTATTTAAAGCTTACACTTAACTTAAGTATTTGTCCAGCAAATAGAACGTTTAGTGTAAAGCAATTCTGTATTATATTATTACGTGGCCAACAATAACAATATAAAAATAGTATCTAATTATTTAATGAGCAAGGTAGCAGTATCTGAAGCTGAGGCATTAACTTATAAAGCACACAACACACCAACACGGATCTTAAAACGAAACAAAGGTTTATTGCTACTCTATAACACAAAGTACTAATCTACGTAAAACAAACAAACGCACATACATACACACACGCACAAGCAGTTTGAGGAGAGTTTTGACTGAGTGGATTTAACTTCTAGCCTTTGCTAAGTTCTTAGCATTGCAACCTGAGAGAAACCGTAAAAGCAGAGAATTTCGCTATTCTTTACTACTTAAACATAATTCACACCAGTGTCAGTAATGGATAGAAACCTTGTTTGTGCTACTTGCGTTCTGATGGAATATTGGTTTCATCGACTGGTCCAAAGGGAAATCCCGGCGAAGCTGATTGGTCAGCGTAGCAACTTCAGTGACGTGATGGAATTCCCTTGTCGGTGAAGAGGGGTTTCCTTAGTCGGTTGCTAGGGATACGGATGTTGGACAAGGCGGCGTTCGAAGTCCTTCCTGGGTTCCTGTAGTTAGGATGAGTTTCAGGGTTTGGATGTGTTGACCCGATGGCTTGTTGTTGAAGCGGTTGCACAAGCAGATCGGGGGTCGAGCCGGCAGCAAGTGAAGGTCGCGGTCTGCTCCGTGATGTAACGAGGCTTCCGGCGAGGCGATGTAACGGCCACAGCACGAGAAGAGCGACGTCCGGGCAGCGACGGCGGTGACGACTGGCAAAGATGACCGGCAAAAGACGACGATGAAATTCCTTTGTTCAAAGTTTTATAGGCTTTGGTAGAGGCTGGATCTACACAATGCTTGTCCAATCAGATAAGGTGCGGGGTGGAGTCACACCCCAATTCTGCCCTCTAGAAGGCCGGGTTGACAAATTGTGTCGGTGCTGCTTTGATAGCATAGTTGTTAAAATAAAGTCTCATAACATGGACACCTTTCATAATATGGTTTCTTCATATAAACCAATGCATTTGAAACTTTCCTAGCTTTCAATCAATACCAAACATGAAGTATGTCATAAACATTCTGTAGATTTCATTTGTCACTGAGGGCTATTACTCAAGAACTATCTATAACAGTTTTGTTAAACACATGGAACATGTACACACAAAAACCTACAGAAACATAAAGCAAACGTACATTACTCAAATAAACACAGTTTTACTGTATGTCCATTAAACTTTGGAAGCGTTTCTGATCGCTTCTGTGTCTGCCTGAGAATGTGTATTCCTTGCAGACGCCAAAGGACAAGCGAACCAAAAGGTACTTCTCAAAAACCGGTTTGGTGGGTTTTTGATTGTAGAGCCTCTTATTGTTTTAAGGTGTAAAGTTAATTAACACGCAACTGTGATGTTGACTGGCTAGGTATCATGTGGATTTGCCTTTTGCTGGGTGCCTGTGGATTGCTTTGAAAATGAAATCAATCTCAGACTCGTAGGCACCAACCAATCTTTTAAGGATAACATGGTCTGTGGCTTGTTCGGTTCTGGAACGATCCGTTGACTCACTACATCCCCCATTTGGATGGTGATGTTCCTGGCATGAACATCGGCAGACACTGGAACAAGAGGCATAGGTAGAGAGAGAACAGACACACAAGACACAAACCACATTTCCATTCCATAGACTGAGTTCTAGTGCAGGTTTTAGCTTAAATTGTTCGGGTTAAGAACACAAGGTGTAGTGTAACATTGCCTGAAATAATTCAAATTTAGTTATTTAGCTAGTTTACTTCATTGCGAGTATGTAGTGGCGCTAGCTTCAACTTAAATGAGCAATAATTCTGCAGCAATTGACACTAATTTGGGAGAAGGAGTCAATCCTATTTTTTTTAGGCCCTGTGCATGAATTTGCAGGAGTTCCCTGTAGAGGGGACTGGAACTGCAAATCAGTTAGGGAGAGAGAG
This sequence comes from Danio rerio, assembly GCF_052040795.2. Lineage (NCBI taxonomy): Eukaryota > Metazoa > Chordata > Actinopteri > Cypriniformes > Danionidae > Danio > Danio rerio. The sequence continues at coordinate 63,255,474 of NC_141024.2, read as the reverse complement.
AGAAAGAAGGAAATCAAGAGGCATAGTGATGCAACAAAACAAGGTAGGTTAAAAACCAGCAAAACAGTGTTGCAAATGTGGAGTGGATCCTCTCTACTAGAGGTTGTTCTAGCAGTGCTGTAGAGGAGAAAGTATTAGTGTTGTGTTTAACTAGGTGTTCCCTAGAATGTCAAAGGTTATGTTAGTATGTAGAGGGTAGAACAGTTGATCTGTGTCAAGTTGTGGTCCTCCCCCATTTGTTGTTTAATGATGATGGAGCTGTCAAATGTTCATCTAGTAATGGAGGTACCGGAGTTTGGCATGGGTCAGGAAGGGTTTCAGGACTGAACTGAGGTTTTTCGGAGGAGTGGCAGACGACCCGAACGGCACTTTTGGGAGCCTGAGGGCTTTCACCTGCAAGTGTTTGTTGGTTCAGGTGGTTGTTGCTTCTCCGCTCAGCGACTAGTCAGGCTGAATCTGCTTTTTCCTTTTCCCGTTTCCTGTCCTCCTCTATGCATTTGAGAAACTCTTTCATCATCAATTTCACCAGTTCTTGAGGGTTAAATCTCGGTGGGGCATTTTCCTCTTGCTGGTATTGAGTCTGAGCGTTGTCAGGGTGGAAATTTTTGGAGTACCTTTGTTGACTCCTTGGACTTGATCCAGGGTTTTGATGTCTTCCCTTGGATGGTGACCAGTTTTTGTTCGACCCCCATTGGTTTCTTTCCTGGTGGTGTTCAGGTGAGCGTCGTTGTCCACGCGGTCCATCCCAGTGACTGTTCCTTTGTTTAGGTCTTGTGTCATCGTAGGAGTTCCGTTGTCTATTGGACGGAGACGCATTCCACGCTGGGGATAGTGGTCTCACGCTGTTTGGGCGTTGGGCACCCTCTATTGCCAGTTCTGGATTCTGGGTGTTAAAGTCAAGAACTGTTGCAGTTTTAGAGTTTTTCTCTAACACCATCTTTTGTTTGTCGTGGGCTTTCTGTGTCAAATCTCGCAATTGCTGGATGCTCATTGTTCGTGGGCATGCGAGTACTCCGAGATTTTGTCTTACTGCAGGATGGAGGTTTCTCAGGAAGAGAATCTTAAAGTTCAGGTCTTCTTCCATATTCGGTTCGTTGCGAGTTCCGAAAAAAGCTTGCCTGAGTCGGTTGTAGTAAGCATGTGGGGACTCTATAGCTGCGTCCCAAATCGCATACTTATGCACTATTCTACGCCATTTTGTAGTATAAACAGTGTAAGTAGTGTGTTCACACTGAAAACTCTAAAAATAATAAGTGCACTTTAGCGGAGCTATCGGACGCACATGTTGAATAACTTTATTTATTTTGAATGGTGAAAGCAAATTTCTCCAACGAGAGTGATTATAGCGCCTCCCGATGGTGAATGCGGCAATACTCATGGCAGGTATTATTTGATAATTCTGTTGTTTATTTCACTGATTTGGCAACCGTCAAACGTCATCAGGGAAACGGTTTGAATTTCCGCTTAGTAAAAAAACATTAGTGCGCCATTTGGGACAACACTACATACATATACTATCCTGTTGAGTGTGTAAGTGCATAAGTACATAGTGCATGAGTGCATAGTGTATAGTGTGCCATTTGGGACGCAGCTATTGCGAGCTTGTTTTGTCTCCAGAGCACTTAACAGTCCTTGATCTGATTCAGGGTTTGCAAACTCTCTGATGAGGGCTTCTTGGAGCAAGAGGTAATCATTCTTTACCCGAGCCGGTTGTCGGTCCAGGAAGCTGCGCACCTCAGTGCTGGATGTGGCTCGAAGCAAATACAGTCTTTCTTTATTAGAGACATTAGGTCTCATTTCCAGATGGAAATCAATGTCTTGCAAATAAGCGTGGACCTCCAAACCACCTGACACACTTGGAGTAAACTTGCCAATGTTTCTGGCCAGCTTGTCAAGGTCTTTAAGGTCCAGACTGTATGACGATCTGTGACTGGCTATCACAGGCTCTCGTCGCTGTGGGGTAAGGTAAGACTCTTCAGAAGGTGTTGGCGAAGATCTTCGGCGTGGTTTCTCACATCTTTCAATAGGTGAGAGCTCAGGGACAGGGGATCCTGTCCTGCTTGGCTGGGGCGAGGCTGGTGCACATCTTGTCTTTGGAGGTTCATAGCGCAGTGCATAGGCATGCCTGAGTTCACTGGCGGACTCCTCTTTGATGTCATCCACTTCCTGCATTAGTCTGTCGATCTCATGTCTTGCTTCGCTCAGGTGAGTTTCAAGGGCTTTGATTCTGGCCTTCTTGTCTCTTAAGTCCACCTTCGCTTCCTTCAGTAGTTGTTCAGCGTAATCTAGCTTGTTAGCGACGTCAGCGTGGTCTGCTCTGGCTTGTTCTCTTTGTTCTGTGATGGCTGTTAGGGCTTCTTGTAGTTTGTTGATCTCCTCTGTGGTACCTTCATCCACCTCATTTGGTTGTTCCAGACGTTCCTGAGCCTCTAGCTCTAGCTGCTCGGTGCGGGCTTGCAGGCGTGTCAGCTTGTGTTGGAGTTGGGAGGCGTGTCTGTCACTCAATTTGAGGGTGGCTATGAGTGTGTGACTCAAAGTACCAGTGATTTTGGCCAGCTCCTTGTGGTTGAAGCTTTGACTTGGGTCTTGCTTCATGATGCTGTCTATGTTCTCATCCAATTGGTTTTGCGTCAGGGGCTGCAGTATTTCGGCAGCTTTAGGGAGGAGACTGCCTGTTACAACGCTCAGCCATGTTTCCAGGTCCTTCCAGTGGCCAACAGGGTCTTTGGGGTGAGCCATGTTTTGGGGCGAGGGGAGGACTTAGGATTTAACTGACACAGACCTTGAAGAGAGATAGAGAGGAGAAAGAAAAAAACAAGGTAGAACAATGCAAACAGAAATGGAGAAATGTTAATGTGCAATGTTAAGTGTATACTAATGTTGAGTTAAGTGTGGTTCTCTGGAACTGTGGCCCTCTGGTGGGTACGCGTGTCTAACTGGTAGTCTCTGTGGAAAGAGTCAGTAGTACAGACACAGTGAGAGAACAAAGAAAAACAAAAGTGATAAGGAGACTAAGGAGTAGCGTGAAAATCTGTAGTTTCCACTTTCCTAGAGAGAGGGTTCCTTTAGCTTTTGTTAAATATAAAAATAAGATTTCTAAATACCAGGACTGAAGTTGCTATTAACTTTCTTCTGAAGTGACAGAAAGTAGGACAACAATAACAGTATTGGCTTCTGAATAGGATTGACTCCGTACACCAAATAAATTGTTTCTGGATGCGTGTTTAGAATTGGATCTAACGACGCCTATCTTCTTGGTGACCTGATGAGTGAGAAAGGAGGGGTGAGATCAGACAATTTTAACAATTAAAAGTGTTCAAGTGTCCCAAACATCTATTAAATGTTTCTAAAATTCTCTGCTTTTTGACTCTCACAAGCACAATCCTTAAACCAGCATCAATAGTCTAGTTAAAAGAAGATAACTTGTAGAAAGAGAAACAAAGGAGTTAGTTTTCTCTTAGCATTAGGTGTATTTAAGGATGTCAAAGCGGTGGCGCTGTCGAGTTGACACTACAAGAAGTGTTGGTTTTTTATTGTGTTATATAGTAACTGCTTAGCCTACGTAGTAGAAAAATCTGAATTTTCCTTTTGAAGTTTGGCTAATTGGAGGGCTCCACTAGATGAAAAGACTAAATTCAAATTTTAATTGAACTTAACTTTAAACCTGTAAAGAAGTAATAACTTTTATAAATTATCATTAAGATTGATAAGAACACTTATGACTAAATTAAATTATTAATTATTGCTAAAATGATAAAGCCATGCATAAATGAACCATTAATGAAATTAAAATTTAAAAACAATGAAGTTGGTTAGAGTAACATTTAATGCAGTTTATCATTAAATTAAACAATTATAATTTATTTAATCAGTGAGTCTTATCCGTATAAATCAACAATTATAGGAAATGGGTGTTCCTAGATGTTGATGAATGGAAAAAGTATTTATACTTGTACAGGTCAGAGAGCATTAATTTATAGTCATGAAAACAAAACTATAATTCATCACTAATAAAACCAACAGCTTATGTGAGTTCAAACTGATTAAATTCAACAGGCCAGGTACAGCAGGAAAAACAAAAATAAAATAAAACAGTAGTGATTAAACTTAGCAGTTAGATTGTGCACACTTTGATTAACTTTGCGTTTGTTAACTTTTCCAAGGTGAGTAAAGAGAAACAACTGAGATGCAAGAGTTTTTTCAAACATCAGCCATACAATGCATTTAAGACCACTAAATGCTACGTGCTATCTATTAGCCTTCGCTGCTACTGGAAATGCATAGACTTCAATGCAAACGCATTAGCGTTAGTTTAGCTTAACTTCACGCTATGCTCATTGTTTACAATTCAAGCTGGCGCTGGCGGACTGCACATGCGCACTTGAATGTAATTCCGGCAAGTCTCTCTGTACTTCCGGACCAAGGTTGCTGCTATGGCAACGACCACAAAGTAGAATAATAGCAAATTTCACAGTATCACTTGAGATGACAGCGCATCTCACACTGTTCAAGCAAAAAGCACTAGTTAGATTTTAAATCTTATCAGTACTGAACCATCTCAACTCATGAAAGTGAGATAAATTAATCAACAGGATTTCTGAGATTAATACAAATTGTGACAGAGATATGGGGGATCTCAGCACTCTGTGTTAAGTCTGTTTAGACTGCAAACACATCCGTGGATTCAAACCACAATTTTAATTGATCAATTTCTAAACTTCTCCTATAAACTACGCTAGGCAGCTTTCTCTGAGCTCCGCGTTTTAAATAATTTACTAAGTCTTAGCAAATTACAGGGCAACAAGAATTTAGTTAGCTATGCTAAATCAGTTACCAGGAGAAAACACAGCTGAGTTTCCATCCGGGAATCGCGGCGTACGAAATCATACTGTGAAGGCCTTATATAACGTTATGAGATAAGCACAAAGGAATACGCTTTGTCTTTCTCTACATGCGCTTTAGAGCGGCTTACAGTGTGTCTCGGCGGACAACTTAAATGAAGTTTTACTTTCTTAACAACACTAAATGCAGTCAAGCAATAAAACAAAAGGTACCACAATGAAATTGTGCAGTAGCAAAACTTTTGTTCCCTCTAATCTATTCTTTCCGGACAAAAATAGAAAAGATTAACAACATGATTTCTGGGTTTTGTGCTTTAAAAGTTAGATCTGCTTGCCCGCATTCTCCACCACTATGTAAGAATCAGCTCTTTGATTTAAATCATGTTTAAACTTTGGGGATTCGAATCAAAGATTCGAACATGATTCACATAGAATTATTTAAAGCTTACACTTAACTTTAGTATTTGTCCAGCAAATAGAATGTTTAATGTAAAGCAATTCTGTATTATATTATTACGTGGCCAACAATAGCGATATAAAAACAGTATCTAATTATTTAATGAGCAAGGTAGCAGTATCTGAAGCTGAGGCATTAACTTATAAAGCACAAAACACACCAACACGGATCTTAAAACGAAACAAAAGTTTATTGCTACTCTATAACACAAAGTACTAATCTACGTAAAACAAACAAATGCACATACATACACACACGCACAAGCAGTTTGAGGAGAGTTTTGGCTGAGTGGATTTAACTTCTAGCCTTTGCTAAGTTCTTAGCATTGCAACCTGAGAGAAACCATAAAAGCAGAGAATGTTGCTATTCTTTACTACTTAAACATAATTCACACCAGATTCAGTAATGGGTAGAAACCTTGTTTGTGCTACTTGCGTTCTGATGTAATTTTGGTTTCCTTGACTGGTCCAAAGGGAAATCCCGGCGAAGCTGATTGGTCAGCGTAGCAACTTCAATGACGTGATGGAATTCCCTTGTCGGTGAAGAGGGGTTTCCTTAGTCGGTTGCTAGGGATACGGATGTTGGACAAGGCGTTCGAAGTCCTTCCTGGGTTCCTGTAGTTATGATGAGTTTCAGAGTTTGGATGTGTTGACCCGATGGCTCGTTGTTGCACAAGCAGATCGGGGGTCGAGCCGGTAGCAAGTGAAGGTCGCGGTATGCTCCGTGATGTAACGAGGCTTCCGGCGAGGCGATGTAACGGCCACAGCACGAGAAGAGCGACGTCCGGGCAGCGACGGCGGTGACGACTGGCAAAGATGACCGGCAAAAGACGACGATGAAATTCCTTGTTCAAAGTTTTATAGGCTTTGGTAGAGGCTGGGTCTACATAATACTTGTCCAATCAGATAAGGTGCAGGGTGGAGTCACACCCCAATTCTGCCCTCTAGGAGGCCGGGTTGACACCTGGGGCCTCATGTATCAACGCTGCGTACGCACAAAAACTTTGCGTACGCCAGGTTTCACGCTCAGAATCGCTCACGTTTGGATTTACTAACAATGAACTGAAAGTGGGAATGTGCGCAGCTTCACGGCAGCTTTCTGGCAGGCATACGCACATTTTTTGTGCGTGTCTGTTTTATTTCCATTGGCGACTCCTAGAGGCAGTTGTGTTAAATTCTTCTCTACAAAGTGTCTGATCCTTGCAATGGCAGCTGTATGAGACGGGTTCATATAGTAGGTATGTAAGATTTCCATACCATACAGTTGACCAGCTAAACATTAAAGCGCAAATTGCAGCAGTCGCAATGTAATCTGAGCAATCTACCGCACACACATTGCTATAAAGACACTATCTGAAGATGAATTTGCATGCGTGAATCAGAAACATTTCCATTCAATAAATGTGCAAATAAAATATGATGCACAAACTTATTGATGATTCCTACTTGTCTTTCTCTTGATAAATAGTGGGCAAAATCTGATATGTAGCGGGGGAAAAAAGAAGAAAGACTTTATCAGACGCTGGATTCGAGCCGAGTTTACGCTCAAATATGTCTGTACATGATCTCAGGCTTCTTATGAGGTGCGCCACTGAGACCGCTTAGGGTATTGCAACATTTTTCAGTTATAAACCACACTATTTCTTTTTTAAATGCACTCAGTGCGATGTTCAGACCCAACTGTGTTAACCGCATCAGCTAAACTCTCCCACTCTATTTTTTTCTTTTGTTGTTAATTCCGGAGAACAAACTTGCAAATAACACTGCTTTTCTCCGGTCTACCTCCGAAAGCAGCACCTCCATTTCACATTCTGTTCAAAGTTTCTCTTTTTGCTTGATTTTGCCATTGCTTTTTCGTTGGGTTTTGCCATTAGCATAGTCATTAGCATATTCATACGGGGGAGGAGGCAGGGAGGGGTTTTGTGCTCGTGCATGTTGCACTCAGTTTCACGTTCATTCAGATGTACAAAAGAATATGCGTGAGATTCGGCGTACGCAGTGTTTCATACATCTGAATTTTTTTCTGCGTACGCACATTTACAGCTTCGTGCGTACGCAATGTTTTAGTAAGATTTCCACGCAAGTCTTCGTACATGAGGCCCCTGGTGTGGGTGCTGCTTTGATAGCATAGTGGTTAAAATAAAGTCTTATAACATCGACACTTTTCATAGTATGGTTTCTTTATATACACCAATGCATTTGAAATGTTCCTAGCTTTCAATCGATACCAAACATGAAGTATTTCACAAACATTCTGTAGATTTCATTTGTCACTGAGGGCTATTACTCAATAACTATCCATAACAGTTTTGTTAAACACATGGAACATGTACACAAAAAAACCTACAGAAACATAAAGCAAACGTACATTACTCAAATAAACTGTTTTACTTAAATGTCCATTAAACTCTGGAAGCGTTTCTGATCACTTCTGTGTCTGCCTGAGAATGTGTATTCCTTGCAGACGCCAAAGGGCACGCAAACCAAAAGGTACTTCTCAAAAACCGGTTTGGTGGGTTTTTGATTGTAGAGCCTCTTATTGTTTTAAGGTGTAAAGTTAATTAACACGCAACTGTGATGTTGACTGGCTAGTCATCCTGTGGATTGCCTTTTGCTGGGTGCCTGTGGATTGCTTTGAAAATGAAATCAAAGCTCAGACATATAGGCACCAACCAATCTTTTAAGGATAACATGGTCTGTGACTTGTTCGGTTCTGGAACGATCCGTTGACTCCCCACAGAATGCTTTTTGAGATTTTAAATTTCTCTCCCGATTGCCATTTGCACCTGCTGTTCTTGCGTAAACCCACCAGATGCTGCTGTCGACTGACTGATTGACTGACCGACCAATCAACTGACCCACCCTCCTCCTTTCCTAAACCCAACCAATTTTATCGATTGACCCGCCCACCCACTTCTCTAAACCCAATCAACAATTTTCAAAAGCAATCCAGAAAAAAAAGGAAAGCCCTCGCCTGATTTTTACCATGTTTTCAGATTTTACCATATTCTCACCCTGTTATTTGCTTGTTTATTTTATTTTTTGGATTCTGTTTTTGACCCATTTTATGGAACCGTTCTTCATCAGACTCAAACCCTGTCATTAAGATTACGGGACAAACAGGTTACAGCAGGAAAGTCAGCCACATGGAGGTAAGCGGTCAGCTAGCAAGTGCAAAAAGGAAACGGCGTCATACCATCCGGTATTGTTGGTTTAAAAAACTAATAGCAGCCACACATACTTCAGGCTACATAATTCGCGGTCTCCAGAAACGTACATAGGACTACGTTTACCGAACCTGTGGTGATCCTGGTCAAAAGTGACCGCCATGTGAAATGAATGGGTCTCCAGACTATATTCAACCATCAGAGCTTAGCATCACTTATTTTATTGGATTAGACCATTAGCATCTTACTCAAAAATGACCAGAGTAAAACTAGTGCTATTCTGTGTCCATACTCACCATCCCTACCCTCAGTCTCTATTCCCTACACCAGGGATGTCAAACTTAATTCCTGGAGGGCCGCAGCCCTGCACAGTTTAGTTCCAACCCTGCTTCAACACACTTACTGGTAGGTTTTAAACAAGCCTGAAGGATTCATTTAGTTTGATCAGGTGTGTTTAATTAGGATTGGTACTAAACTGTGCAGAGCTGCAGCCCTTTGGGAATTGAGTTTGACATCCCTGCCTAATCTAGACCAATTGAAGCACTGAAAATTTGAGCACGCAGTACACAGGAAAGTACACAGTTTGTTTTGCTCTGTACTCATTGATATATCTTTCAGATGGATTTAAATGTCAATTTCTTTGGTCAGATCCTGAGATTGTTATTTTAGCAAACTGTCTATTGGTAATAAAACAAAGTGTTTTGATTTATGTCATCTATAGTTCATTTTGTAAACATCGTCAGCACCTATTTGTATTTTCACTGCAGTTATTTTATGTCTAATTCTAAAAATCCATGTTCTACACAACTTTGAGACACCTTTCACAGCTAAACAGGTTCATTTGGAGGACTGCCTTCTTCTTCCACAGAATACTTGATCCTGAAACAGTGAAACTGCTTCTTATGAAGACACAAACATCACAGCATGTATAGAGTATATTCAGTGAAATCAGCTGGAGAAATTCTTTTATTGAGTCCAGCTTAATATGAGCTGCTGTGACTGATATCAGGATCATCAGTGAGGGTCTGCTGCACTATTATTCATCATCATCATCAGTCCTGTCTGATTCCACATCCTCTGAGCTGTAAATATTGCAGTGTTTCCATGATCTCCAGATCTTTGTTTGTCAGTATCTCTGCTTCTACAGACACATGATAACCCTTACTGTACTCTGTACTGTTATGATCAAATACAGCAGACCATCAGAACAGTTCATCTGAACTCATTCAGACTCTACATTCAGCAGCGAGAGGTTTGTGTTCATCAACACATCGTCTGACAGGGTGAACATTCAGCAGAAAGTCTGACTTTCCTCCAGCATTTGAAGTGTTGCCTAGAGTTTATCTAATATTAAAGTCAGATTCTTATCTGTAATGTGTTTTAATTATTTAATAGAACAGAGAGACGATCACTGTGATCAAATCAAGTTTGCAGATCAGTTCCACACAGATATTCTCTTATAACCCAGATCCAGCAGTGGTTCATGTGATAGCCTGTCAGATTATTGAGTCTGTTAGGACTTGAGTTTAACAACCCTGGCGTAGATCATCCTGTATGTGCTTTAGGACATTCACCAATGCTCAAAAGTACAGGACAGGACTGTATCAACCTGATGATGATGATGAAGAGCAGATCTTGAATATCCAGTATACTGTAAAGGTTTAAACAGCAGAGCTTTCGAGAGATTATTGTGCTGTAGAGTAAACATATAAACATGAGTATTTGGTTTGTACAGAGCTTTTATTTCCAAGACGTTGGTTGATGCTTGAAAATATATTGGTGGGGGTGTTACATTGCCTGGTTTGTTTTATATATTATGCTGTCTATTGTCCAGAATCTGCTAAACATACCTCAGATCAGCGCACAAGCTGTGTTTGAATGACACACTACCACACAACTCCTCTGAGTAACATTTCCTCAGCTCAGATTCTGTCTGCTCCCTCTCTACATTGAGTTAATCAGACAATTAAATGATGATCGAGCACTGATGATGAAGACCTGCTGTTAATAAGCAGAATCACTGAAGACAAACACAAACACTTCAACTGACTCCAGTCACAGGCTGAGATGAAATCAGCTGAAATAAGCTCAAAAGCTGAGCAACATGTCTGCCATCCTGCAGTGATGAATCTGTGTCTGGCTCTGCTGTAGTGTTACAGAGATCAATACTGTCTAAAACGTATCTAAAATGCTAATAGAATAAAATAAGCTTATAGAAGCCTTTTCAACAGCTTCATCATTGTTATTGTGCTACTTTTACTCTTTTAAACTCTACACACTTCCCAACAGGGACAATATAAAACACACGGCTTAACTGGGGCTAAAATTCACTCATGGTGACTTGTGTCACTGAGATTATAACAAGTACAATATTTAACACATTTGGAAAAGTGACCTGTTATATCACAGTGACTGCTTTACTTTTGTACTGTCAACACTGCTTTTACCAGCTGAGCAAAGCCTCCATTTCTATCTTCTATTCTTATCTTCTTGTGTGTCCGTGTCTTTCATCTGACAGCTTATTTCCTCATATCTCAAACAAGTTTGTTGCTTTTCAGAAGTGAAAGAATTTTCAGACGTGTTGTTCAGCTCAACAGTTCAGCGAAGGAACAGACAGATCTGCAGGCATTATTTGAGGTGAGAGTTTGCTCTTTCTGTGCTTTATATCATCTATGAACGTCGTCTGATTATCCGTCGATCATCTCTTTGTGTTACTGAGACTTCTGGCACACCTCTTCCAACCGGGTCAGGGCTGGACAATTTAACCATATCTGAGCCCAAGTCAGGGCACTCACACTTCTCAAACGTACAGGAAAACAGGCCTGGCACAGTTCGGATAGCATACTGTGAGTGAGCCCTTACAGAATCTCTAAAATGCAGAAAACTCAAACTGCAATAACAGTATTCAATAATGCATTTAGTTTATTTTATGGGTGTAAATTTGTGGAAAAGAAGAGCTGAGTGTCTTTATCTGACCATGGTGATTTACAGTACAGTGGAGTCACACAATCTTATGTGTCGATACATGAGCTGAAAACCCTGAAGAGTTTCAGCAGTCAGACCGGTTTCATTTGTTTGCCTGAAGCGTTTCTGCTTTAACTGATTCTGATGATAAACAACTGCTGTGGCTACAACTGTCACCTGTTTTACATTATTTATACACTTTAATTTGTCTAAATACTATTAAACCTGTACATTTCAGAGATCGTGACATTTCTCAAAACTAAAGCAGAAAACAAAGTAACAAATTCTCCTCTAAAATAAGGAAAATCATTTTCAAAAGTACATTCACTCATTCATTTCATTTTCAGCTTAGTCTCTATATCAGGGGTCACTAATCTCGTTCCTGGAGGGCCGGTGTCCCTGCAGGGTTTAGTTCCAACTTGCCTCAACACACCTGCCAGGATGTTTCAATATACCTAGTAAGAGCTTGATTAGCTTGTTCAGGTGTGTTTGATTAGGGTTGGAGCTAAAATCTTCAAGACACCGGCCCTCCAGGAACAAGTTTGGTGACAACTGCTCTATATTAATCAGGGGTCGCCACAGTGGAATGAACCGCCAATTTATCCAGCATATGTTTTACACAGCGGATACCCTTCTAGCTGCAACCCAAAACTGGGAAACACCAATAAACCCTTACATTCACACTCATATATATAGCACATGTGTTTGGACTGTGGTGGAAACCGGAGCACCCAGTGGAAACCCACGCCAAGATAGGGGGAACATGCAAACTCCACACAGAAATGCCAACTGACCCAGCCCAGGGCTTGAACCAGTGACCTTCTTGTTGTAGGCAATCGTGCTACCCACTGCGCCATCGTGCTGCCCCCTTCAAAAGTACATTAAAATAAAAATAAATACAAACGTTTTTCCCAATCGTTTGAGGTCACAATTATTCAGCCATTGTTGGAATATTAGTCAAGGGTTCAGATTGACTTTATTGAACATCTCAGAGTGTTCCTGACTGCATGATTGTGCTGTGTTTGGTCATCAAAGATCACCCCAGGATTCCTGACTGAATGGGAAGGGTTAATTTTAGCGGACTCCAGTTTGATCATGAAGATATGATGTGTAGTCAGTGCAGGCAGGACTAGAAGTTTTGCTGGATTGAGCTGCAGGTGATAGTCTTTTACTCTGGTGGAGAAGTTCTAGGTCATTGCCCTGAGATCTCTGTCTTTCTTTCTATCTATCAGCAGTAGAAGCTTTTACTCTGCTTTTAATATTAGTGTTGCAATTACTGTAATATATTAGTTTTTGCTTTGATGCAGAAATGTAACAGGTCACTTTTCCAAGTTTGGTAATACTGTACTTGGTACAATCTTAGTAACGCATGTTGTGGGTCTGTGTGTTCTTTCTGTGTTGTGTGTTTGGGTGTGGTAGGCTGATGTTCTGTGTTTACTAGTAATGTATTAATTAGCCTAATGTATTATAAATTAATAGCTTAGTTCTTATAAACAATCCGTTTATAAAATACATTATTAACAAATCTTTAGGCGACTGAAGAATAAACCGAATATGTAATATGATCCTTGCATAATGATCACAGCTAAACAAGCTAGCACTCATTTTATTTATAAATATAAATAAAAAATAAAATAAATTTTAAGTAATGGAACATTATGTAAATGATCTAAAGCAGGGGTGGCCAATCCTGTTCCTGGAGATCTATCTTCCTGCAGATTTCAGTTGAAACCCTTATTAAACACACATGCCTGTAATTATCAAGTGGATTTCAGGTCCTAATTAATTGGTTCAGGTGGGTTTAATCAGGGTAGGAGCTAAATTGTACAGGAAGGTAGATCTCCAGGAACAGGATTGAGCACCCCTGATCTAAAAACTACAGGCTAAAAAAAAAACTTAGTCAGAGCAGAACATCTGCGTCACCGCCCGCGTGCAGTTTACAGCTTCCCTAAAGATCAGACAGTCTATACACATCACACAATCTCAATCAACATTTCATGTAAATGTATAAATATTTCGATAAGTATTGTTAATGGAATATTTATAACAATATAATCTCTCTTTTGGTTATATGCCGGCTTTGAGCTCTTATGTGTGCACTCTCTCTCACCAGCGGCAGTTGACAGGGCGCTATACACACTACACTGACATGACAGGTGCTGAACTCCTTGAGGCCAGTTTTATTTGTTGGCGATTTGCGTGTTGTTCCTTTTTTAAAATGCTTTCTGTTTTTTTTATCTTTCAAGCTAATATTGGCTATCAGGTAGCATAATTTCAGAGATATTACAGTTCAATAACGTGGTGCGCAGTAAGACTATTGACCAACACCACCCTGTAATGCCTAGTTCAGACTGCATGATTTTAGCCCCGATTTTGGCTCGCTGACAGGTTTTGAGAAATCGACAACAAATGTCTGAAATCCCAGGCAAATTGGAGTGATAATCACACAATATGAACTATCAAAGACGCGATCTGAGAGATTCAAATCATGCTGTGTGAAATGAGTTATGACTGAAAATAACATCAGCCATCGCCTACAGCCAATGAGAGAGCGGCATTCACTTGTGTGTACGTGTGTGTGTATACCTGCTGCAGGCCAGCAGGAGGTTGCGGGAGAAGTTAAAAGTGCTCTTTTTGGGTTTATTTGGACCAACAAAATGGAGGAAAAACTAGTGGAGGTTTGACAATACTCAGGAGCAACCGTGTCTGTTTGACGTTTCATCCAGAAAGAAATTAGTTTATTATCAACATTGAGGAGAAATGGCTAATTCCCTTTAAACCCAGGTGATCAAACATGTACATGTTCAACCCCATTCAAGGCTTCTTTTTCATTATGTAATTAATAACAAAAGATACACTACGTGTTTTGGGCTGTGAGACGTAGTTTGGACGAAGTTGTCGGCGATTCTTCCTATAGTAAAGTCATGCAATGTGAAAGCCCCTGTCGCCGATCCATCTTGCAGTGTAAACAAAGCAGCAACGAAACGCTAGCCCAGATAGTCAAGCAGTGTGAAAACATCTGTGACTTGACTACTTTGAAAACCATGCAGTCTGAACTCGGCATAAGTTTACACACTGCAAAGACTGTACAGGGGGGTATTCCAGAAAGCTGGGTTAACTTACCATCTGCTAAAACCTAAACTCTCGGTTGATTTACCCAAAACCTGCTTACCGCGAGTATGTTGGTTCCAAAACAGGTGACAAGAGTTAGTTAAATCAACCTTCTGAAGATAACCGCGGGTTAATGCGCTTGCACGGCACACACCTGAAGGCATTTTCAGTAGATCGCCGAATTCACGAGTCACCATAGAAAGTCACGGTGAGAAAAAAAGGGCAACGCACTTTACAGAGGCGAAGCTGGAGGTTAAAACAGAGATTACACATCTGCTTCAACGAAGGAAAGAAATATAGAATAAGAAATAGATAAGAAAATAAAAAATAAATAATAGGAAAATTTAGGCCTATTAGTTCATTAAATTACACATGCCACCCTTCATTTTATTGTAATGATAAATTAAACTACTCTTTAACATCATTTTTGAGTATGTTGTGTAACCATTCATGCATTTATTTTTCTTGCCATTAATTTCTTAAGGCCACAATATGTGTATTGACTAATAAGGCTTATAGAAATTGTAATCTTTCTGGAGCTAGAACTCTGTCCAAAGTCATTAAACACAGAAACATTCTCCTAAAAGGTAATATTTAATTACTGGAGCTCTTTATTTAACACTCTAGAATATTCTTTCTGACATGCAGCTAATAGAAAGAGGCCTGTCTAACTGCTGTGTCCTATAATAAAGGCTTTTCAGTGGTTGAGTTTTTGACTTACACCACACACTCTGTCACTGTTGTAAGTGATTGTTGTCAGATAGCTTTAGGTTCTTTTTATTTTGCATGCAGACAAAGTTCCTTCTGCCTCAACTAACAAGCAGTGTAAGAATTTTCTGCACTTTTCCATATTTGAATATTACTCTTGGATCACAAAATTTTTTATCTACATATTTAAATTCTAAAGTAGCTGTATAAGGTCCATCTTCAAATATAAAGTCACATGAGCATCAACTTAAGGTGAGAAATGTATATGAAAAATATGTTACACGTTGAAAGGTGTGTGTATAAAGCTGTGTACAAAATCATTCATTTTATTTCAGGAAATGAAGAAATGAACAGACCAAACTATTTGATTAAACAGTTTTTTGACTAATTATATATTTTTTAGCACTCTTCCTTCTGTTTTGTCTGCTTGGGTCACTGAGATTTCCTCTGGGTCAGGCTGCAGGTACGTGTCATTGTATAAGGCAGAAAAGGGTATCTTTTGTCCTCCAGCAAGTAACAATGTAGTGCCCAGTAATGATTCTATTTTATAATACAAATATTATAAAAATAAACATTCTGTTAAGCACCATTTTCCTTATAGTTTTTTTTTTTACTATATTTGTATTATACACTTCCTGAAAATCAGCCATTTAGCCTCAACATAGTGATGAGGTGGGGTGTGTGATGAGCTGGTAAGTGGAAGCAGTAATGAGTTTAATAGTTGAAACACCAAAAGATTAAGGATAGAAAATTAAGTTGTACCTGCACACTTATACTTTGGACAAATTTTATATCATCAGTTTCCTTTAGTGACTGATGGAGCTTTAAAATCGGCTGCAATTAATGCACACAATAGCATTTAGAAACCCTGAAAAAAATATTCTATTAAAAAATGTAGGTGTGTGTGCGTGAATGTATATATAAGAACGACGTCCTACATCTTAAATTAAAGATATATTTTCCTACAAAAGACAAAGCTGCCACTTATAATATTATACAGAAAAATGTGAGGGTGCAGAAGGAGAGAAAAAAAACAAGATCTGTATGTGAGATTCGAACTTGCTCCGTTGTGCGCTCCATTGTACTTCATCAACGCACTGTCCACTACGCTATTCCCGTGCTCTGAGTCATCTGTGTAATGATACACAGTGATTTATAACCAAGGAACTGTACAAAAGTGTAAAAATCAGTTCAGTGCCAGGCGTACTGTACAGGTGGTCCTACTGCCACATTGTACAGTTGCCTAAAATGCCCTGACGCGAATACAAAGAGCTGCACTGAATGTTTTTTATGGTAAGCGCAGACCCGCGGTTTGTCACATTTGATTTCAAAAAGGTTTGTTAAATACATTAACATTATGAATTTGGTTATGAAAAAAACTATGCACTTATAGGCCTCTCACAACAAAAAAACTTGTATCTGTGTGTCCACATCCATAAATATTCTCATCAAAAGAGCACGCAATGCTCAGTAAACTCTCTGAAACAGACAAACTCTGAAACATAGCAACTTACTCTCTGAAGATAACCTGCTCCGGAGCAGGTAATCTTCAGAGAGTAAGTTGCTATGGCTACTTAACATACCCAGAAGTTACCTCCGATTTTGGAACTAAAGTTGAAGTTATCCACCTACTTACTCTCAAACTTACCCGGGTATGTCACATAACCTGCTTTCTGGAACAGCCCCCAGGTCCTCTAATGTGTTATGAATTGCATATTTCAAATGACAGCGAGACATGCTACATTTAGTGTATATTTTTTGGCTTGAAACAGCCTTCTGTTAAACAAACAAATAAACTTTGTTGAAACCAAATCTATGAAGTATCGGTACTCTGTA
The DNA here is from genome assembly GCF_052040795.2 of Danio rerio. Classification (NCBI taxonomy): domain Eukaryota; kingdom Metazoa; phylum Chordata; class Actinopteri; order Cypriniformes; family Danionidae; genus Danio; species Danio rerio. The sequence continues at coordinate 63,238,391 of NC_141024.2, read as the reverse complement.
TCGGCAAGGACACAAATTAATTAATTGGTGCATCCCTACCTTCAGCATCAGTGCGGTCACGTGGTATTGTTGTCACTGATTCCTTGTTGTTTAGCACCACTCAGCTGACTCATCAGCACGCTACAGCTGCTGACAATCATTACTATACTTATATCAGCGTTTCACATTGTCAGTTTGCTGTGGTTCACGTTTGTGTCTCATCAGGCTGTCCTTGCTGAGTTCAGTTAGTAGCGAGCTCGCTTCCTGAAGCTGAGTTTCTTCTCTGTATTAGACTTCCCTTGCATCAACCTGTTGACAGCTATTTCAGTTTCACAAACTTATTTGTGCCTGCTACTGTTTCAGGCTCTTGAGAATGAATAAATTCCCTGTTCACTTGCTATTGAGTTCAGCAACACTACAGAGATGCAGGACAGAGCTTCATCTCTCTGACATCAGGCTCAGGATGGCAGACATGCTGCTCAGCTGTTGAGCTGGTAGAGTGACGAGCAACAGGTGCAAATGATCATCTGACTCTCAGAAACAGCAAAATCCTCTGAGTAACATTTCCTCAGCTCAGAGTCTGTTTGGTTTCACTCTAAACTGAGTTAAATTAACTCAGCAGCAGAGTTAAGCCGCAGTCATACTGCACTGTTCTCCATTTATATACACTCGAATGTGACAGGCTGGAAACACAAGCTCATGCCACAAGTTTTGCAGTTTGCTGCATTGCAAAGTTCAAGCTTGGTGATCTCTGACCTGTAAAATCGCATGATGTGACTGTAAGAGATCAATCAGAGATCGAAACATGTTTCTCAAGTTCAACAACGCAGAGAACGGACTTGCACTCTTGTGAAAACCAGTCTTGCCTGGTCACTTTGGAAGAACAAACTCAGGAGACCGCGAAAACAGTGAACGCATTGGACCAAGTCTAGCTTCCATATAAGGGCCTAGTCTCAGTCATGTTATTTACCTATTATAACTTGTCCTGAACTGGGCCAGCTCTGTCCCAATGTTTGGCCATTGTCTGGAAGCCAGATTTGGTGTGTCATGACTGAAATTGAGAAACCCATGAGGCATTGGGCTTTAGGCACATTAATAATGGTAATGGTTAGTCATGGTTAATAACAATATAATTTGTAAAATAATAATTTAGTTAATAAAATATATGTAATGTATGTTAAACTCAGTTATTTCACAACATACAAGAAACAACAGATTTATAAATCTGGATTGTTTCCTGGATTCAAATAAAGGCATTGGAAAATGCAAACAGGAAGATGAAAACAGTATTGTGCACCAAAATATTAATTTACTCAAAAACTAATTGAAATGAATTTTAAAAGTGGCTCAAGATAGGCCAAACTTACATTTAAATTTTTAACATCTGGCCCAAATACTACATTTGACATCTGGCCCATGTCTTGCATGCTGCTTGAAAGACGGTGCCACCTCTGCCAAACCTGGGCAATGTTTGGCCCACATGCTGTAAGCCAGTGGTGGATGAATGTCTACTCTACCAGCTTTATAACAAACCTGGGCAAGAATTCTTGCTACTCTAGTACATTCTCGAGCTGCTGCAATGATCATCCAGTTCTTTTCCCATGTCTGCATTAAACAGCATAAACTTAGGTCTAGGTGGCCATGTGTGTCACAATAAAAACAACATGATTCAGAGGATTCTGAGCATGTACAACTACATCCCAAGAGCTTTTATATTATATTAGTCTTCAGTTTTTCTTTAGTTTTCACTTTTTTGCAAAAATTCTACAACACTCTTAGATAAATATGTACCAATAAGGTACATTAAGTATCACTGTATCTTTGAATGTCCATGATGCCCTTATTTTGCACCGCATATGAATTATAAGATGTAAACTTTTAGGGTACCACCACAGTGATGGGTATTTGTACTCATATTATGTAGTTCGCCAGGGTCTTTGAATAGTGGACATTTGTGTGTGGTTCTCCTCCGGTCTCACCTGTCATCTGAAACTGGTTTTATGAGTTGTCTAAAATGGTTGTGTTTAATCAGTTGAATATCTAAATAAACACTCCTGTATGATGATACAGGAAGAAGTTACAGAGCTTCTGCTCAAGACACAAGTTAAGTAGACAAACAAACATCTACATTATTCCTGGTTAGTTAGAGCCACTTAAAGTAGTGACAATCAGTTTTCAATATTTAACTTTCTGAAATGTGAAGTTTCTACTCACAGGGTAATTTCATTATTCAAATAATAAATAAATGCTTAGACCATATGTTAATTGTAAACCAATGCAGATGTTGTTGCTCTTGTCCTGTAGCTGTGAGTGGGTGAAGCACCATGGCGAATGTTAAACAGCGGCTCAAGAACTCACTGGATGAACTGGTAGAAGCTGAACTCAAGGAGTTTCAGTGGTATTTAACGAATGATCATGGATGTGTTTCAAAAGCTGAAATGGAGAATGCAGACAGGTTGAAGACTGTGGATAAGTTGGTGTCATGTTTTGGACCAGAAGGAGCTGTGAAGATCACAGTGGACACCCTGAGGAAAATAAAGCAGAATCAATTAGCTGAAGATCTGGAGAATACACAGAAGCAAGGTATTGTTTAATTCCCTGTCAAACTTTACAAATGTGATCATTTTCAGTTTAAATCTTTCATGTTAAAACCCTGTCCTAGCATTGTTTTTTGAGTCAGATGTATTGTCATAACATGTATTGCACAGCTTCTGAGCAATGAATGTAAATATATTTAATATGATGTATATAGCTAATGTGTGTGAATATATTGTTGGTTTGAACGGGCGGTGGGGCTAGTTTAGAGATGCTACGTCAAGTACACAACTTTATAAATATAAATAAAGCGACTACGCCACCCTGGTATGAAAGGGACCAGAGACCCAAAATATTAGCCAAAGCTACCCAGGTTTGCAGAGACAGAAAGATAAAGGATTCAGAATCTGTGCAATGTAACAATGTTTATTTTTACAACACCATAAAATGGACACCATTAAAACGGTTCAATACTCAGTTTTTGTAGATTCCCTTGGAGTCATAGACTGCTGGTCCTCCACCTCTCCAGAGCCAGAGTCCCCGCCGCTACCAATTCAGAGCACTGCAACACCCGTGAGGATTAGCACTACAAAAATCACAGCACTACATTAAAATCACCCAGTGTGGACGACTCCAACTCAGCAAACCCTCCACCAAACTGTGGGTAATGGAGACGAAAACTGTATGGGACTCTGCTCTGGAGAAAGAAGGAAATATCAAAACTGGGGAACACACACAAACACACACACACACACACACACACTAAAAGGGATTATTCACTTGCAATAAAAGTGTCCTTGCAACAATTAAATGCCCAACAGTCAGTCCTAGTACAAACAGATAATACAAACAAACCAAAGATGAACCCCCACAATATTCTAGAGACAAGCGATCAGTTTACATGTAAATAAACACTTTCCCACCCCCGCACTCGCTCCCCCTACAATAAGAGTGTGGGAAGCAGCATGAAAAGGTTTGACTTTACCTACACTGAACCATGACGTTGCTGAATCCAGTAAAACAGGATCAGAACAGAGGCATAGAAAAATATAAAAAATCATCAAAAGAACATTTAGATCAACAAACAGACAAAAGAAAAAAAAGAATTTAAACCAAAACACTGTCCCAAACGTTCACTACAGAGCAACTCACTTCCTGTTGGCCCCGCTCCCGATCATGTAGCCGACGGACGTGTCACAAAAAGTCATCCGGCGGGCGGTCGGCGTGACGTTTCCTCTAAAAGCAACCGGATAATTGGGAGAAGTTTCAAGCAGATGCATCGATCACGCCGTCTAACAGACACTCACGTGCGAGCAGGAAACATCATCAAGTACACCACAGCTTTCCGTCTGGAGAGCTGAAGGCATCCGCTCCATCACAGGAATCACTCCACCATGCAACGGCAGCGCGACCGAAAGATCGCCCGTGCCAAGATGTAAACAGTCAGAGCAGCCCCCCCTTTAAACAACCTGCTGCACCCTGGAGGTGCTTCCAGCGAAGCTGCGATGCTGTGAGAGAAACAATAAGGTTGGTTTCGGAGCTTACATCACGCCTGCACCATGCCAAACAGAGTGGGAACATACCTTTATGGATGCTATAAGCTTTACGCACTTACTCACTCCCCTAGTTACACACACAATTTCTCTAGTCTCCTGGTCCACCCTGGGAACACAGAAAGCCTCAATAAATCTAGCCCAAACATCAACAATACTGCACACTGGTAAACAAGTCCTACCTGCCCTCTGCCCAAACAATATGCTGGAACAATGTCCCTTGAGGTTCCCCCAGACGTATCGTCTGAAGCTCAGAGCAAAGCCCTTTTATATGCTTCCAAAGTAATCAAAGGGTTACACCCCCCTAATCGCGCAACCGGTGTGGCTAATCACCACATTTAACTTCGTTCATCTGAATTTGTTACTTTATTTATATGTGCAATTGTTCTTTTTTGTGATGGAAAGCACAAGACATATCTATGTTAATAAAGAAATGAAATCAAGAATGAAAAAGCTAAGAATAAGTTGCAACAAACATTTCTGAAACAGGAACATATTGTAAATTGGGCACTGTTATACAATGGTTCAGCTCTTACCTCACTGACAGGTCATTCAGGGTGTCTTGGAGGGGAGAGGTGTCCAACTTACAGCATCTAAACACTGGGGTACCTCAAGGCTCTGTTCTTGGGCCACTTCTCTTCTCCATCTACACATCATCTCTAGGACCAGTCATTCAGAGACATGGATTCTCCTACCACTGCTATGCTGATGATACCCAGCTATACCTCTCTTTTCACACTGATGATCCCTCAGTTCCAGCTCGCATCTCAGCCTGCCTGTTGGATATTTCACACTGGATGAAAGATCATCATCTTCAGCTGAACCTCGCAATAACGGAAATGCTTGTAGTTTCTGCCAACTCGACTCTACACCATAACTTTTCAATCCAGATGGATGGGGCATTACTGCATCCAAAATGGTGAAAAGCCTTGGAGTAACGATTGATGACCAACTAAACTTCTCTGACCACATTTCTAGAACTGCTCGATCGTGCAGATTCACACTCTATAACATCAGAAAGATCTGACCCTTCTTATCTGAACATGCAGCTCAACTCCTTGTTCAAGCTCTTGTTCTCTCCAAACTGGATTAATGCAACTCTCTACTAGCTGGGCTCCCAGCTAACTCTATCAAGCCTCTTCAACTGCTCCAGAATGCAGCAGCACGAGTTGTCTTCAATGAACCTAAAAGAGCACATGTCACTCCGCTGCTAGTCCATTTGCACTGGCTGCCAGTTGCTGCTCGCATCAAATTCAAAGCTCTGATGTTTGCCTACAAAGTGACTTCTGGCCTTGCTCCTTATCTGCTCTCACATCTGCAGATCTATGTGCCCTCCAGAAACTTGCGTTCTGTGAATGAACGTCGCCTCATGGTTCCATCCCAAAGAGGGAAGAAATCACTTTCGCTCACGCTCAATCTGCCCAGTTGGTGGAATGAACTCCCTAACTGCATCAGAACAGCAGAGTCACTCGCTACTTTCAAGAAACGACTAAAATCTCAACTATTTAGTCTCCACTCCACCTCCTAATCTGCAATTGCCTCTCTGGATATCACACTAACTGTACCCAAAAATAAATAAATAAATAAATACTAATACTACTAATTCTTCCCTTCTTAGACTTTACAGACCTGAAACTTGCCTACAGCACTTATTCATTGTTGCTCTTATAGTTGTGTAAATTGCTTCCTTGTCCTCATTTTTAAGTCGCTTTGGATAAAAGCGTCTGCTAAATGACTAAATGTAAATGTAAATGTAAAGCCAGCTCACACTGTCCCGGCCTTAAAGAGCTTTGAGCACTAAGAAAAGTGATATATACATGTAATGGATTATTAATAATATTATCAGTAATAAAATAGTTGTCTTTTATAAAATAATATTAATCTTTATCTCTATTGCAGGTCAGACGAGCAGCAGTGCTCAAACTGCATTCAGTACTGACGTGAAAGCTGTTTCAGGAGTAGTTGTAAATGCTCCTGTACTCACTGGAAACATCACCACAGGCCCAGTGAATTTTAACAACAGCTCGAACCCTGAAGGAACTGGTACGTCATTGCATTCTGCTCTCTCAGACACACAGCTCTTTAACTGGAATGGACATTATGAATACTACACTCATTAAAGTTTATTGAATTTCTTTAAAGCAGCCCCTCATTCTCTGTCATCAGGAGTCTGCATGGCTGTTGAAAAAATTGAGCATTAGCAGAATCATAGTCCAACTGCAAGATCTTTATTAAGCCTTTTACCCAATGTATGTCTCACAAAGAGAGAAGACCTCACTCCCAGCAGCACACTAAGATAAAACTATAAAAACTATAATTTACTACTCATTTGCACAGACAGAATGAACAAATATGGAATATAGAGTTGAGCAAAGGAAAACAAGAACAAAGATGAGTTGTAAAATAAACATTGTAAAGCCGGCTCACACTGTGCATTTCCTAAATAATAATGAAGTTGTCCTTGGATCTTGCTTTGGAGTGCTTGAGCCCTCAAATGAAAGAGCCTTTTTCTGGGAACAATAAATTATAAAATTTTTCTTTTAAAAATAAAATATCTCTATTTTTGTGTGCATGTTTTGTTTTCAGACAGTCGTTCCAGTAAAAGAAAATAACTAAAAGTTGTGTCTGGCCCTACTCATGGCGATCTGTCAGACTGACACTTACAAATAAGTCGAGACTACATCTCTCTGTTTCTTTGCTTCTGTGTTTAGGTGAGCTGTTCTTCATTAATCAGCTTAAATGTAGCCTGAAGAGGAAATATCAACGTGTGTTTGAAGGAATTGCTCAGCAAGGAGACTCCACACTTCTGAATAAGATCTACACAGATCTCTATATCACTCAGGGTGCGAGTGAACAGGTCAACACTGAACATGAGATCAGACAGATTGAAGCTGCTTCCAGATGTCATCAGTCACTAGAGATACAGGTTGAATGCAAACATTTGTTTGAAGCAGCTGAACAAGACGAGCAGATCAGAACTGTCCTGACAAAAGGAGTTGCTGGCATCGGGAAATCAGTCTCTGTGCAAAAGTTTGTTCTGGATTGGGCTGAAGGGAAAGAAAATCAAGACATCAGCTTCATATTTCCTCTTCCATTCAGAGAGATGAACTTAAAGAAGAAAAAAAGACAAAGTTTAAAAGACCTCATAACTCAGTTTTTCCCAGAGACTAAAGGACTGAACCTTACAAGAAGCACACGATTCAAAGTCCTGTTCATCCTTGATGGATTGGATGAATGTCGTCTTCCTCTGAACTTTGCTGGTAATGAGACTTGTGGTGATGTATCTTCAGCAGTCTCTCTGAATGTTCTCCTGACGAACCTCATCAAGGGAAATCTGCCTCCTTCTGCTCTCATCTGGATCACCAGCAGACCAGCAGCTGCCAGTAAGATTCCTGCTGACTGTATCGACCAGCTGACAGAGATACGAGGATTCAATGATGCCCAAAAGGAGGAGTACTTCAGAAAGAGACTCACAGATCAAAATCAGGCCAGAGAAATCATTGATCACATTAAACAGTCAAAGAGTCTCTTTATTATGTGCCACATCCCAGTCTTCTGCTGGATTTCAGCCACTGTTCTCCAGAACATACTGAAACTGAAACACAGGGCTCATGCAGAAACACTGCAGGAATCTCCCAAGACTCTGACACAGATGTACACACACTTTCTCCGCTTTCAGATCCAGCAGAGTAGAAGAAAGTTTGATGGAGAAAACACAGCAGATGTCTCCTGGGATCCAAAGCTCATCCTTTCACTGGGGAAACTGGCCTTCCAGCAGCTGGAAAGAAACAATGTGATCTTCTATGAGAGCGATCTGAAAGACTGTGGCATTGACGTCTATAAGGCATCGGTGTACTCAGGCATGTGTACCCAGATCTTTAAGGAGGAGACGGGAATCATTCTTGGTACCATGTACTGCTTTCTTCACTTGAGCATTCAGGAGTTCATTGCAGCGCTTTATCAACATCTGATTCTAGACAATGACAAGACACAAGCAGAAAAAAGCAGAGATGAGATCTGAAGACTGCAGTGGACAAGGCTCTGAAAAGTGAGAATGGACATCTGGACCTTTACCTTCGTTTCCTTCTCGGTCTGTCACTCCAGTCCAATCGACAACTCTTACGAGGCCTGTTGACACAGCAGGATGACAGAGACCAGAGCAAAGAGGAAATAATTGACTACATCAAGCAGAAACTTGAAGGGAATCTGTCTCCAGAGAGATCCATCAATCTGTTCTACTGTCTGAATGAACTGAATGACCAAACTCTGCTGAAAGAGATTCAATCCCACCTTAGAGAAGGAAGTCTGTCATATGCTCGCCTTTCACCTGCCCAGTGGTCTGCTCTGGTCTTTGTGTTGTTGACCTCAGAGGAGGAGCTGGAGGAGTTTGAGCTTCAGAAATTCCAGAGATCAGACGAGTGTCTCATCAGACTATCAGCAGTCATCAAAACCTCCAAAAGAGCTCTGTAAGTCAACGTCCTTCTTTCATCTAAGAAGTAGACATTTCCTGAATTTAAATAATACAGTATATTATGTTAATGGTCATGAGATTTAGGTCATGACCGAAAGGACAAGATTTTGGATACAAGCAGCCAAAATGAGTTTGCTTCGCAGGGTTGCAGAGCGCACCCTTATAGACAGGGTCTGGAGCTCTGCCATATGGGAGGAGCTCAGAGCCACTGCACCTCCACATCGACAATCCAATTCATCTTTATTTCTATAGCACTTTAACAATGTAGATTGCGTCAAAGCAGGTTCACGTAGAAGATCATAGTAAATTGAAACAGTGTCAGTTCAGTTTTGTGTTGAAGTTCAGTTCAGTTCAGTGTGGTTTACTTTTCACTGCTGAGAGTTCAAACACTGAAGAGCAGAAGTCAGCTGAGTTGGCTCGGGCATCTGTCCCACCGGGGACACGCTGGAGGGACTATGTCTCTCAGCTGGCCTGGGAATGCCTCAGGATCCACCCGGAGGAGCTGGTGCAAGTGTTTGGGGAGAGGAAAGTCTTGGGTTCTCTCCTAAGACTGCTGCCCCTGCGACCCGGCCATGGATAAGCGGATGAAAATAAGAAATGACATGACATCATGTCAATGAACATGAACAATATTGATATCAACTAAACTGCAAAATACAATAATAATTATTCATTATGTAATGTTTTAGTGTTTTTTAAATAACATTCCGATTCTGGTTTTGGCAGTTGTTGTTTAAGGGATAGTTTACCCAAAAAGTGAATTTACTAATTCTTACCCACTCTTTATGGATATAAACCTTTCTAAAACTTTGTTTTCTCCTGTTGAACATAAAAGAAGATAATTTGAAGAAAACTGAAACCTGTAACCATTGACTTACACACCAGTTGTTTGTCCTACCATGTAGGCCAATAGCTAATGGTGTTTAGCTGTCATAAAAAAGACATGGAGATAATTGGGAGGCCATGATCGTAAGGGCTGATTGAGGGACTTTGGCCAGGACACTGGGGTTACACCCCTGCTCTTTACGAGAAGTGCCATGGGATTTTTAAAGACCACACATAGTCAGGACCACGGTTTAATGTCTCATCCGAAAGACGGCGCCCACTGACAGTGTAGTGTCCCCTTCACTTTCACTAGCGCATTAGGACTCATGCAGATCACAGGATGTGCGCCCCCTGCTGGCCTCACTGACACCACTTCCAACAGCAACCTCGTTTTCCCATGTGGTCTCACAGCCAGATACTGGCCAGGCTCAGCCCTGCTTAGCTTCAGGGAGTAACCGGTCTTGGGCTGCAGGGTTATATGGCTGTTATCATCTAAATTGCACACAAGTCAGCTATAAAATGATACAGCACCTTTAAAGTCCTTTCTGGACTGGAGTGGAATGATCACACTGATGTTTTCTCCATTCTGTCTATTTTGACTCGTATCTATGCTGATAATTATAAGGTAACAATGACACAGACACACACTCATACACTATGGTCAGTTTTGTTCACCCCATTCACCTATACCATATGTCTTCACACTGTGGGGGAAACTGGAGCTGGGACTCAAACCAGCGACCTTCTTGTTGTTAGGCGAAAGTGCTTACCAGTGAACCGCCATGCAACCCTCTTGTTTATTATATCTTCTTCTAATCATGCAGGCAGGCAGAACAAATGCAAGAAGTTGATCTAGGTTTAGTTCTAATGTTAAATATAATCCATACACGAAGAAAATGCCAGAGCTGAATACCAGAAAACACAAGCAAGAGAAACACACACACACATACAGCAAACTATGATCAACACATAATGACTGAAACAGAAGAGCTTAATCACAGAGACTAGTGAGTTAACAAGGGGGTGAAGAGTAACTGGGCAACTAACGGGTAACATGGGGAAATCTGGGGTGAACACAGAGAACACAAGGACAACACAACAGTACAAGGACAGGACAACCACGACCGTGACACAGCTCCCTTCTATGAGAAGATTCCAGATAATCCTCAGAGAAAAACACAAGTCTAGAGTAAGTTCAGCAGCTGGAGGTGTTACAGTGGACACGGGTGATGGGGGAGAGGCAGGTTAATGAAACCATGACAGAGTACAGGACAGATGGTGAGGGGGAAACTGACAGGCAGGTGGACCGAGAGGAGGATAAAGCCAAGGCAGGGACTACTAGACAGTAAACCAGAGCAGATCCTGTAATTCTGGCCTTTTATCTAAAGGTTTTAGAGAGGATTGTGTCTGTACAGCTGAATGATTTCATGTTGAATAATAATGTTTTTGATAAATTTCAGTCAGGTTTTAGAGCTGGGGTCTGTTTCAGAGAGGAGGTTCAACCAACTCGGAGTTTAAACCTGAACTGAATTTCAATTTTCAATTTTTGAATTTGATTATTGTCATTGGTTTGTTTGTTAAATAATAATAATGAATAAAACCATAATTAAAACAATAATAATAACAATAAATAAAATAAAATAAATCTTGTTTTGCTGTGTTAGGAGTTTAATTGTCACCGACTCAGTCCCAGTCATTCCCCTCGCTGGCCAGCAGAGGCCACCATCCCCGGACTTCTAAGCATTACATCATCCACCTAGACTGATTATGCACACACCTGAACTGAATCCAGTTAACGACCCACGCTCCCTTTATAAGCCACACTCAAACACCAGTTCATTGCGAAGTCTTGTTTAGCCACGGCCAACATTTCTTAGCGGTATTCCCTGCCTGATCTTCTGTGCTTTACCCCGGACTGTTTCTGACTCTGAGTTGCCTTCTGCCTGCCCTCAACCCAGGCTAGTTATACAGACTCTGAACCATGCCGCCTGCCTCTGATCTATGCCTGGTAAATCACTCTGTGTCTGTCAGCTGCCAGCCCCACGATCTATATTGATTGCTGTTGATGTGAGTTCGCACTTTAGTGCGTATTGTATGTTTGTGATTGAACAGTGTCTATTAAATACTGCAAAATGGATCCCTCCGTGTCAGTCTCCTCGTTACATTAATAAAGAGTTGGGCTATTGGAACATCTGAAGCAAGCCATTTAATTGTGTTTTATAGACATACATACTATTTAAAGCTAAAATCAGCAGATGTGCTCACTAACTAGTGAAGTTAAACCAGTCACTTCAGTCAGACGTGCTTCAGACTATTAAACACACCAGATTAACACATACATATTGTGTTTGTCCTCTACACAGACTACAGGGCTGTAATCTCACTGTTCAGTGCTGTGAGAGTTTGTCTTCAGTTCTACAATCCTCAAACTGTGTGCTGAGAGAGCTGGACCTGAGTAACAATGACCTGCAGGATTCAGGAGTGAAGCTTCTCTCTGATGGACTGAAGAGTCAACACTGTAAACTGGACACACTGAGGTCTGAGTTTAAGTATCTGACTGATTGATTGATTTTTTTGCTTTGTTACATCCGACAGATCACATTAACAGTGTGTTTTTAGTAATGTGTGTTCTTCTTTCTCAGATTGGACATGTGTAAACTCACTGTTCAGTGCTGTGAGATTTTGTCTTCAGCTCTACAATCCTCAAACTGTGTGCTGAGAGAGCTGGACCTGAGTAACAATGACCTGCTGGATTCAGGAGTGAAGAAGCTCTCTGATGGACTGAAGAGTCAACACTGTAAACTGGAGACACTGAGGTCTGAGTTTAAACACCTGCTTGCTTGATTGATTGACTGATTGATTTTTTTTTTTTTGTTTTGTTACATCAGACAGATCACATTAACAGTGTGTTTTTAGTAATGTGTTCTTCTTTCTCAGATTGGACATGTGTAAACTCACTGTTCAGTGCTGTGAGAGTTTGTCTTCAGCTCTACAATCCTCAAACTGTGTGCTGAGAGAGCTGGAGCTGAGTCACAATGACCTGCAGGATTCAGGAGTGAAGAAGCTCTCTGATGGACTGAAGAGTCAACACTGTAAACTGGACACACTGATGTAAATGATTCTCCACTCTACAATAACTACAGTCAGACAGTTTCATATTAGAGCTCTTCATGCTTGAACATGTTAACCCTGGGTGATACTAAACTCCAGATAACAGGAATTATGGGTTATCAGTGATTGTGTTTCACACTGCTCATACTATACCTGTAGTTAACCCTCAGGGGTCTGGGGTGATTTTGGGACCCCTGAGATGTTTTGACATGCCCTGACATCTGTGCTTATTTCAGCTACTTATTACACAGAACTGGCCAACATGTGTTTCATTTGTGTTCAGCACAAACTGAGCTACAATAATATGTGAGAAATGTTGATGTACATGCTGGTGTTTTTTTAGAAATAAATATTATGTGTGGTTAGTAGGTTTTAGAGAAAAAATGTAGCTGAAATAAGATCCATAAACCAGACTGAATGTGCCTGAACAAGAGTTTAGAGTAAGCAGTCTTGTAGACTAGAATATTTACTGCACAATTATGTGAAATTATTCTGTTCTCTCATTCAGAGAAAACATTACAATGATCTACATTTTGTTAAGTTTGTTTTGGGTGATCTCAGCTGTATGTGTGAGTGACAATGCTCATGAATAATTCACACCTGAGAGACAACAGACACTCCCCCACTCACCCATCAAGGGCAGTGTACAGCAATGTCTATCTGCAGAAGCTAGCCCAAACTCAATGCTTGTTGTGTTACTGCTGTGTGACCATGTAAACACTCTGGGTGAACAACATACAGTGCTCAGCATATATAAGTACAGCCCTCACTAATCTCTCTTTTACATTCATATTTTAATAGGAAGCTCTACAGTATTATATCTGTGCATATACAATAGATTAGCCAAATCTGGAGTTCATCTAACCAAATAACTTAAGATAACGTCCAAAAACTAGCACACTTGAATATATGTGTTA